>NC_043994.1:30100339-30195339 GCF_902150065.1 Myripristis murdjan | reverse complement strand
CACAAAATACATACATAAAATGAATGAATTGATAATAACATTAAATAAAATGATAAAACATATATAAGTAAAACAGTGAGTAGCTCATTCACGCTTGGCTAATGAGCTAAAATGAGCTAAACAGAAAATACAGTTTTTCATTGTGATTCAACTTCTGCCTGACATCCAGACGGCATGGAAAACAGTACAATTTTATTTATTTGTTTGTTTGTTTTATTTATCAGCAGCTGAAATTTCACTGAAACTGAAATTGTGATGTCGCTGTTTTTTTTTTCTTTTTCTGGGAAACTTAATCGCTCTTTCTCTCTTTTTCTCTCTTTTCATCACGACGGACCGACTGCAGGAGGACAAAGTGGTAAGAGCACGCTCACTTCACACTGTCTCTCTATCTATCTATCTATCGGTCTGTCTGTCTGTCTGTGTGACTGTCATTCTTTGGCTCCGCCCACTGGCTTCAGTCGACCAATCAGATCGTTTCTGCCCTCAGAGCGGCTCTGCCTCTGAGAAATATTTGCGTAACTAAAACTCTGGTTTGCGTGTTGGAGCGGTTCCCAAACTGAGGTCTGGGGCCTGCTGGGGGCCCCGCAGGGCCTCCCAGCCAAACGAGGAACTGGTTCAGCTCCAGTTTGGTTTATTTCAGTGGAAACCAGTCAGAGCAGGTATGGCAGAATGCTCTGTGATGTACGGACTGCACGGTCTCAGCAACGAGAGTGAAATCAGGCTTCCTGAGTCTCGTCCAATCAGGGTCCAGAACCAAAAACCATGACAGAAAATCAATCAATTCTAATTTTAGGTTTCATGTTTTAGTCAGTTTTCCCAGCGACTGTCTGACAGCAGCTTCACTCAGATCACTAAGACTGTCTTCCTTTTCTCCCTTCATATCTTTAGAAAATGAATTCTTTGTGGTATTTTTTTGGCTGCTGAAATCTGAAGTCGTCCCTTTGAGCTCGTCCAACTTCTAGTGAGACGTTGTGGTTATTTTGCATTAAATGATTAATGTATTACTGTAATTAAAAAGAAAAGAATCAATAGCATTAGTTTTTTTTTTTTTTTTGCTTCCAGTGTCTATGTTTTGCATATATTTTGTATACTTTGGTTGTATGCATTTTTTTATTTTTATTTTTTTCATTATTTGTAATGGACATGACCGTCAGCAGCAGCGCCGGTCTGCAGGCCGTCCTCCCCATGTTGCATCAGAAACCTGTCCTCCATCTTGCGTCTCCGTGGGCCGTCCCGGGCTGACGGGGGTCCGGCAGACCGAGGCGGTGCGGTGGATTTGCTTTAACACCTTGCTCTGCTCGTGCGGCGCGCTCAGGTTCAGAGCCGGGCTCGGCCTTGGCCGCCTTCCCTCAGGGCGGCTGCCAGAGCGGCACTTTGATGCGACTTGGCTCCGCTCGGCCGTCCGGAGACCGCTTTGGTGTTCTGCACAGAGCGGCCCGCTCCCCCGCTCGCCGCTCGCCGCAACAATCAGCGGCTCCAAAGACGGAAGTTTTTGGCAGAGCGGCGGGCCTTATGTGGTGCTGGACAGCCGAGCGGTGGGGGTTGAATTACTGTTTGACATGGATTCATTTAATTACTCTGGGATTGATTAATCCTGCCTGGCACAGCGAAAGTCCGAAAGTGCAAAGTTTCACTGCCCATTTTTTTTTTTCACTCCAGTCGAACTAAACACTCAAAGTTAAAGTGAAAGTGCTGGCCGTGATGACTGAGGCTGGCCCGGGCGGCTCGCCGGGCGCTGTGCGGGACGCAGGCCGCAAACGGAAAGCTGCAGCCGACCGTCAACGCCAAGTCATCGATCGATTCTTTTCCTGGTGAATCTTCCTGTCTCTCAGTGTGTAAAACGTGAAAAATAATGATGAAGCATGACGGGAAGTGATCAAAGCACAAAGTGAGGCCTTCAAATGTCCTCCTCACTCTGACCAGCAGCCAAAAAAAACAAAAAAACTCAACTTATTAATTTTATAAAGACAACCTTAGACGATCTTAGTGAAGCTGGACTCAGATTAGTCGTTTTTAAAAATTATGACTGATTTGTGCCAACTGGCTAATTGATTAACTGGCTAATCATTTCAGTACTACCAGTTTGCTATTACTTACTATATGGCTGTCATTTTTAGTGCATTGGTTTTCACTGGAAATAAAGGGAGAATTCACTAATTTCACTACCGTTTCACTCTTCAGGAGTTCACATGATGACAGGAAGAATACGGATAACTGTATTGATTATTGATTTTACTGTCGTACTGCAGAGTGTAGAAATGCAGATCTGTAGAAAAATGAAAAAAAAAATAGTCTAACATCGATCTCTCTGTGAGTCGTGGAGATGAAAAGTGATGATCAGTTTGATATTTTAACAAACTTTTAAGGACTTAGACTTCCTGTTGATGGAGTTTCGAGTTTCTCTGCTTCCTCTTCTTCTTCTTCTTGTTTGTTCCAAACAAATCAGAAACGTAAAACTCATCACTTCCTGTGCAGCCGGACCGAGCGACCAGACACAGAGCGTTTTGAGCAGATGATGGGAAAAAAAAATAATAATAATAATAATAATAACGAACTGGCTCACTGCTTCTGGATCACCGCTGCGTTTGAGCCTTTTATTTATGTGAAAATATTGTGGTTTATTATTGTAAAGTATCTGCTACCCTCCACTTGTGTTTTATTTCTCTGCTTTTTAAACAGCTCATTGTCTTCCAGCGCAGTGTGGGTTTTTTTGGATCGTCACATCCTCTTGACTCACTTAATTTGTACAGAAAAGCATGCTCTAATAGGCATTACAATGTATGTAGGAGCTGTGTGTGTGTGTGTGTGTGTGTGTGTGTGTGTGTGAGGTGCGTGCAGCCTGGTGTGTTGCTGTGCTAATGATATTCAGGGCTCATTATCTGCAGTGATGGCTGAGCTACAGTGGAGAGACGAGTGTGTTGTTGTACTGAAGCCAAGCGTTTCTCACGGAAAAAGGCTGTTTTTGAAGTCTTGATTCCTCCTCTCGTGGGAGAGAAGGGGAGAGTGTTGTGTGTTGCTCACGCTCTCTCTTTCTCACACACACACACACACACACACACACACACACACGGGCCTGCTCGCTCGCACCTCTCTCCTTTCTAATTGTAATGTCCACAGCTATATTTCAGCAGGGGGTTTGTGCTTTTATGTGGCTGTAACTCAGAGCGCTCGGCGTTGGTAGATTGCTGTTTTTAGACCCGTTCTGACTCAGAATTACTGGCACGGCCGCCCTGGCCATCGGTGAGCCCACTGATGCCGCTCGCCGCGTGAATAATCTGGGCTTCACGGATACAGGCGGCGTATTTCACAGCCCTTTCTTGTCGAGGGAAGACGAGTCGAGGAAGAAGATGGGCGTCGGTCTGAAACGCCGTCACCGTGGATGGAGGAGATGCACGGACTTTTATTTTATGAAACATAACCCAGACGTAGTGGGGCGGGGCTTTTCTTTCTCTTGCTTTGTCCATCATGTGTCAAGCATCGGGATTAGACTGCTGTACGTACACTTCCTTACTGTAAATCAGCCCAAACTTGAGACAGACAAGGCAAAATGTAGTTCAAGAGTGGAAAAAGGTTTTTGACCGGCCATTTTTTTTTTTTTTAATTGAAAGTGTTGGACCTATACGTGGAGGCATTCAGAAGTCTTTAAATTCGTCTATTTTACAACTAAAAAAATTCAAAATATTTGTTTTTACTCAGTAAAATCGTCCTGAAACAGCATTTCTAACATCTTTGGGCACTAAAACTCTCTGTTAATATTTTTTTTCCTGAAACCGTCCATGGAGTTTTTACTGTCCTTAGTCAGATCTCATTTCAGATTTTTGATATTTTTTAAAGGAGAATCTCTTCCACAGTACACTTCTGATCGGTAAGAAACCAGAAACCTCCGTCATCTCAGCAGTGACCGGCCGATATTTCAATTTTATGAAAAGGGAAAACATCTTCTAAGGCGTGTACCATGGAATCGAGAATCTTCAGTCTTTACTTCTTCTCTGCTGTATCCTGTTAGGCAAGAAAACACAAAATAAAAAAATGAACAAAAAGGAAACGAAAGGTTACAAAATTCTGCGTTTGACTAGAAAGTTTGTGTCACATCTTGACTGCATTAAACCATCAAATAAAGGCCAAAAAAAAAAAAAAAAAAACCTTAAATGAATACACGGGTGCACAGTAGTTGCAGAATAAAGTAATCACAGGTTTCATTGCAGGCTTTCGAGTTTTTAAAAAGTCAAGTCAGTTGTATTTGTCTCAACTGCAAGACAGCATCCTTTGTCCTCAGACCCTCGCACCGGACAAGGAAAAACTTTACAAAAAAATTAACAAGGAGAGAAAATAGGAAGAAACTTCAGGGAGAGCAACAGAGCAGGGATCCATAACCCACAAAATAAAAATTGTTCCATATAAATTCTTCATTGGGAAGAAACCTCGGTCATGCACCAGGTGGACGAAATCTGAGTTTTATTAAAAGCCCAAAAGTCAAAAGTTGGCTAAAACATGAGGCGCACAACTGGGTCATCCTGAGTTTCAGTCTTTAATCTTTCCGCTCTCTCGCCACTATTTCCTGTCAAATGAAGGCAAACATTTCTTCTAATAATAATAATAATAAAAAAAGAATAAATAAATAAATAAATAGCTGGAACATTTCTCAATCTGTAGTTGACTAAAATGTTTGTTTCACACCTCGACCAGATTGATCTATGAAATACGGGCCAAAAAAAAAAAAAAAGCTAGAAAATCATCCTTAATTAATTTGAAAAGAAAAAAAATGAAATCCAATATTTGGCCGATGTGCGTGCGCGCCGATATTTGGGTGTAACGTGTCGCCGTCTTTGTGTTTGTGTCGGAGGAGAGAAGCCGGAGCGATGTGTCATCTGCTGTTAACGCCACAGCGCCTCATGATTACTATTGATCGCCCGTCTCGCTCGCTGCGTCCGTCTCTCATTGACTGGTCTTAAGGGGGCCATCTCTCTCCCAGCTGTTGCTGTACACAGCGTTAACACACACACACACACACACTCATGGACTCACACACACACACAAACATGCACATTTTTACTGTATGGTGTTTCCTTGCACATAAAAGTGCACCCTCAATGTGCAACGTGCAAAGACACACACACACACACACAATATAAAGCACATGCTGACTTTATGGTGTTATCCTGCACATGCAAGCAAACCATGTTTCCGTGCACACACACACACACACACACACATGCACGTGCACACCCTTGCAGAATATATGAGCCACAGTATGAAAGCTCCTTTGCAGCAGAGGCAGAGTTATCCTGTGTGATTTTAGTTTCATTTCATGTGTTTATGGGCTTCGATGGAAAAGGTAAATCTGAGGCTCCTGCAGGTTCAAGAGGAGCTCCAGGTCTGATGAAGACACTCGGCGCGGCTCGGTTCATCTCTGCTCCCGGTGCCAAGCCGAGGCTTTTCCTCAGAACAAAAACGAGGTCCAGGGTCCACACTTGAAATTGACCCGGACTTTTCCATGACTTTCCATGTCTAGAAAGTTGAATTTCCATGACCTAGATAAACTTTTTTCCCTCGTCCAAATTTACAAACACACTTCACATTCAGAGGTCTTATTACTCTCTTTTATTCTGTGGGGAAAGGGAACATAATGTGAACACAGCAGAGAGAGAAAAAAAAGTTTTGTTTATTTTGATGTTGTGTTTGATTGTGTGTGTGTGTCTGTGTGTATCTGTCTGCAGCTAATCTCGTATACTACTGGGCCCAGCACACTTATGTGCACTTATGACAGTATGAGCAAGAACCAAGTTGCAGTGATTCAAAACGTGTGAAAGACCTTTTTTATACCACAACTGAGCGCTGACTCCTCACCTGTTTTTTGCCAAAGTTTCAGCGCTGGACAAGGGAGATACGCAGGCAGTGCCTCTGTATTTTCTCTGATCACGGGAAACCTACACTGTTCTGAGTTTTAGTAAATAGTATTTTTCAAAATTGAGGCTGACAAAACGCCAGGATATTTCTCGACATCCTTCCTGAAACTTTCCACCAGTTCCATGACCTGTGGGAACCCGTGGGAGCCATCAGGATTATTTTCACACTGGCTTTGCTGCTTGTTTCTTGTCTCAGTTCACAGAGTCGGCCCTCGGCCAGCTGTGTGACTGGTTCACGTTCCTGTAGGACACAGCAGGGAGAAGCTGAAACCTCCGTGGTGTGAACGGAGGTGGAAAGTAGCCCGGTCCATCTCCTGCCGTCCTGCACCGCAGTCCGGTTCTGAGGCTCTGATTCTTGAGCGTTTCCATCCGGTTGAACTCTCTACATTTCAGCTCTGCATTTATCTGATGGCTGGAGTCACTAGTTCCTATGCAGAAGAAGCTTTTCCATGCAAAACATCAGAGAGCTGCAACATTAGAGAGTAAACCAGCCAACAGGATGTGGAGCAGTCAGAGCTACAACATTAAAATACTTCTCACAGGTTAATGCAGCAATAATTTAACTCTCTTCCTCACAATGACTTGCTTTTACTTTTTACACTCAGCTACATTTGACTGACTTCAACTGAGGTAAAAGTATGAATGAAGGACTTGAATTCATATCAATCGAAAAAAAAAAAAAAAAAAAACCCAAGTTGGTGATCCAGTCACTTCACTTCCATATAAAAAACTCCAGTTATAATATGTTTATAGGGTCCAATGCTCAATGTAAAAATGATTTTTTTTATTTGTTTAACGCCAACTTGCTCTACAACATGACCCAAACATACTGTGCAAATATAAATCAAGAGATGAAAGGTACTGAAATATTTAAAATTGAAGCAAAACTTCACTTGACCCTGTAAACCTTTGAGTTTTATCTGTAAGCACGGCAGCCTACCGTGGCATGCACACACACACACACACACACACACACACACACACACACACACTCACACACCCCCTTCTCCCGCCTCTCTTCTCACTTACTGAGATTTACTCATTGCCATGAGTAAATTTGTGCTCACTAGTGACATCTAGTGGTGAAAACAGGCAGTGCAGCATTGGGCCTGTGCAAACTTTGTGTATGTGTGTGTGTGTGTGTGTGTATTGGGGTAGTGGGATGAAATATTAACACATTCCTAGTGTGTGGAGAGTGTGTAAATGCCTGTCTTAGGTTACACACACACACACACACACACACACACACACACACACACACACACACACATGCACCGCCACCTGGTTTCTTTACATGCACTATTCATGGAACTGTTATCGACTGCTTTAATTCAGGAAAGCCAGTGTTTTTGTGTTCGTGTGTGTGTGTGTGTGTGTGTGTGTGTGTGTGTGTGTGTGTGTGAGAGAGAGAGAGAGAGAGAGAGAGAGAGAGAGAGAGAGAGAGAGAGAGAGAGAGAGAGAGAGGCTCAGGCTAAACTTGTCCTCCTATCGACCCGTTGAGGGTGTGTGTGTGTGTGTGTGTGTGTGTGTGTGTGTGTGTGTGTGTGTGTGTGAGGAGAAACGTATGGCATGTCTGGCCCGGGGAAAGGCCCCTGTGCGCCGTCCACAGGGACCAAAAGTAAATTATTTACATTATTGATCTGCCATTTAACAGTAGATATGGCCCCTGTGTATGTGTGTAAATGTGTGTGTGTGTGTGTGTAAATGTGTGTGTGTGTGTGTGTGTGTGCAGCCCACAATGCATTGTGCTTGTGTGTAGCACGAGCTTGCATGTGCACAGTGTTGTTAGTGTACAGTACAGTGTGACTGCCTGCCTGCAGACACACTTATTAGTGTTCAAGCGTGCACGGACGATTCTGTTAACGTCAGCTTCTGTGTGTGTGTGCGTGTGCATGCATGTACTGTATGCGTGTGTGTGTATGTGTGTGTGTGTGTGTGTTTTGCTGTGGCTGATATAGTACCTCATTAGCTGCTCTGGACACTAATCTCCTTTGTGGCAGTCTTTCATCCTTAGCGCTGGATTTATAGACGCCCAGAGTTACGGCCCCCGCCTCGCACGCTGCCGGTGCCATACGTCAAGCTGTCATTGGCCGATGGCACTTCCTGGTCCCGCCCCCTGTACCCCCCGCCCCTCCCTCCCCTGGGGAAAGCCGGCATTCATCTCACCTATGAGTGGCAGGGGCCGGTCTTTGCCTTTTTGGCCCGTTGATGGATCTGTGGCGGCGGCTGGAGGTCTGATAGTTCCTGCTGGTGTTACATGACAGTTTGTCATGTTTAGTGTGTCCTGTGACGTCTGGCTGCTCGCCGGAGACACACACACACACACACACACAGATGCTGCATCATCCTCACATGGGAATAACTTGACATTACTTGGTTAGAAAAAAAAAAACAACTGAGCCCTGTTCACACACACACACACACACACACACACACACATTGTCAGTTTTTGAGTAAAATAAGCCCTGCCAAAAATGCTTTTATAATAAAAAAAAAAAAACGGCTGTTACTGAGACATTGTAACAACGCTGTAATTCGTTGTGATTGGTCGGCTGATTGAAACAAAGCAAAACGGCTGATGTCACAGGCGGTTTGCCTGAAAAGTTGAACTTGTTTCAACTGAAAAGCAAACAAGCAAGAAAAAAAAAAAAAAAAAAAAAGTGCCAGCGCCAGCGACTTTGGGAGTCTTTTTTTAGAACGTCTGCTTTCTAAGTATTTAACGCTCACTTCCCATAGGACTCCATGTTAATGAGACTCTGAGACGCCGTCCAGACACAGTGAGTGATGCTTTCTCTGAGACTCTGCCTGCCTCTGATCAGCGGGTTCACACCTGAGACACGTCAGCTCCGTGACTTCACCGTTTTCACTTTTCATATCCGGGACAGTGACTTTTTCCAACAAGCCAAACGCCGCGGCGCTGACCACAAAGCAAGAAGCCAGCGAGCGTGTTCGGCCGTGGCATTTAAAGACCTGTAACTGCAAAGTGACTAACGAGATAACGAGAAATCAGGATCCATCATCAAGCTAAAATCTGAGAGTATTCTTTTTTTCTTTTTTTTCACGTGGAAGCTCACCGGACCTAAAGCCTCACCTTTGCACCAAAACTTAAAAGTGGATTCTTAACTTTTTATAGCACATCACAGCTCTGGGGGAAAAAAAATCCAGATTCTGTGTGGTTTCTTTGTCTTTTCACTCCCATGAAAAGATCATTTCTGACACACCTGAAATTATTATGTTTTTTTTTTTTTTTTTTTTTTCTGTAGGTGGAGGTCTATTGTTTGTCTGCTCAGTCATGGGGGCCATCACTACTAAAAACCTGATTCTTCTTATTGTGTTGATTCCAGTCAAATCATAAAAACATAAAATGCAGACGTTCCTGGAAGCGGGTGTTTAACATAGGGATTGTTAGAGCTGTTCGTGAAATAGCTATAGGCTGAGCCAATCATTGTGGTGTAAATGTAAGAAAACACATTTATCTACATGAAAATATTGGCTCCTGTGCAGTTTAACTCACAGCACAACAGGTTTATCAGTAACAGCTGTTGCTGTCCATGTTGGCCAGAATCACAAGAGCAGAAAGAAGCCGGGAGAGGAGCGGGAGGCAGCGAGCGGTCAGTCCTCCGAGCGGCTGGTTCCTCCGAGCGGCTGGTTCCTCCGAGCGGCTGGTTCCTCCGAGCGGCTGGTTCCTCCGAGCGGCTGGTTCCTCCGAGCGGTCAGTCCTCCGAGCGGCTGGTTCCTCCGAGCGGCTGGTTCCTCCGAGCGGCTGGTTCCTCCGAGCGGTCAGTCCTCCGAGCGGCTGGTTCCTCCGAGCGGCTGGTTCCTCCGAGCGGCTGGTTCCTCCGAGCGGCTGGTTCCTCCGAGCGGTCAGTCCTCCGAGCGGCTGGTTCCTCCGAGCGGCTGGTTCCTCCGAGCGGCTGGTTCCTCCGAGCGGCTGGTTCCTCCGCGGCTCTCCCAGGACGGTTGTGACAAACAGACACGGCTGCTTCCTCCCCAGAGGCTGGGATCGTGGTTGTTAATGAGCCTAACAAGGAAGCTGGTAATGAGCTTGATAACGAGGTGGTGGGAGAAACCCCTGGGGGAGGCGGTTGACCCTCTGCGGACCCCCTCCGACAGCCCGTGAACTTTGACCTCTGCTCGCTCCTCGGCTGGTGACTCCTGGTGAGCATCACGATCAAGCACGCCGCGATGATGCTTAAGTCTTTTTGGAGATATTTCTCATTTGGCTTGGAGAAAAAAAATAACAGAATAGGAGGTTTGGTGGGCCTTAAATGATGGGACGATATCAGTCCTTGTCGTCTAATCACCTGCCAGTGCATCTGAGTTTTATTCGTTCTCTCATCCTCTTTTGTTTTGAAATTGTACTTCGGTCGTTACATCAATGAAAAACACAAAGATGCATATAACATGAATTATGAAATTTCACCTCCAGACTATCTTACACTGAGTTGAGGTGTTGAAATGATTTTATTTTTTTGTTTGTTTGGTTTTTGTGAGTCCACGTTACCTCTAAATGCCTCGTCTACCTCTAATTTTGAAATTAGTGATTTCCATAATTTCACAAAGTGGCTTTTCATAACTCTTCCAGTTCAGAAAAGATTGTGCCTATTGCTGAAAACCCAACTCGTCTTGTTGCTGCTTTGCTTCCCTGACTCCACCTTCCCGTACAACTAAACTGCATTCTTCATTACGTGTAGCGGTAAAAGTATTTCTGTCATGGATTACTTTTCAGCATAATCTTGTATATCATGTTGGGCAGGATTTTTTCCAGTTTTGTCACCTTTAGACAACAGAAGTACTCGGTTAAGGAAGAAGAAAGGTTAAGTTCAGGCATAATAACCATTTGGTTTTGGTAATGTGACGTAATGTTTGCAGAAAATGAGCATCACTATTTGCTTCCTGGTGGACTCGAACTCAGGAAAAAAAATACCTTCTCCTTGATAGTAATTGAGAATTCAGTTTAGTTTTTTGAGAAGCTGATTTTTGGGAGACTGGGCTCGATTTCTCCCTGAACGTCGAACCAAACGGCCTTGGTGGCTCTGGAAAGAAGGACTTGCCCTTTGGCTGTGAGGGAATGACAGCAGCACCTGATCGTTGTCTGCTAAACTCCACTGTAGCTGCTCTGGTGATGAAGAAGATCAGATCATCTACATGGGACTATTTTAGCCCCGTCATTTTCGTCCTGCTAATTTCTCAGGACAGATTGATTCGACTGAAGCTGGTTACTCGCCAAAGCGACTCGAGCCAAGCCAAAATTTACCAACTGCAGCGGCTGCTGTCGCCAGCTCCAGTCATCACTCCCTCTTTCTCTTGCAGCCCGACTAACCGTCACCTCGGTCTTTTCTCGGAATGAGAAACACTTCTTCATGGTAAGACGTGGCAGTGAAAAGAGAAAAGAGAACGAAGGAGACTTCATTTGCAGATTTCTTCTCTTCTTTTGACATCTTTCACTCGTTTGTGCTTTTTAGGTTCATTACCGGGTTCCCACAGGTCATGGAATAGCCGGAAAGTCATGGAAGTCAATCAGTTCTTTGGATAAATCATGCAATATCATGGAATTGAATTAAAAAGTCAATAAATAGCCGTGCAACAAACGTAATAATTATTCTTCATGCTGTTTCTGCTGTGTTCACAGGATAAAAATGAATATTAAACTGAAACTGAAGTGTCTTATAAAATTTTGGTCATGGAAAAACAATGTTATTACGCTTATATAGATAATGGAATACACAGTTTCCCCTCAGGGATCAGTGAAGCATCTCTGATTCTGAAATTTAACATTTTAATCTGGTATTTTATTGTATTTATTTTAGTTTCTTATTTAATGAATGTGGGCTTGCTGTCTGTCTTAATTGTCTTGTTGATTTCAATTATTTTTGATGGGGAGTGGCGCTCCTAATCTCACCGCACTTGTACAGTGACAATAGAGGCTTTCTGTTCTATTCTAGTGGATTCTAGTGGAGACGCATGGAGAAGTCAGGTGGGGCGTGCACCTGTCCGTCTGTCCTGAGAACACTCGAGACAAAGTCCCAGCGGCCGTGGTTGGGATTAAATTTCGAGAGAAAAAGAAAGAAAAGAGCTTAATGGGTAAAAGTGTAGTTGCCTTTGAGCAGCAGCTTGCGTTGGGAATTGAACCTCTGACTGCTGTGGAGTTCATTCAGAGGGGATCGTGCGCTGCGGTGCGGGCGGCTACAGAAACGGCCTGCTCTCTCCAGGAAACCAACACCCCGCTACACCAACTCCAGGATTTCACCACTGGATTATTCATTGTTATATCACTCACTTACACACACACACACACACACACACACACACACATTTGCATGCACAGGCACAGAAACACACAGCATGCACGTGAGCAATGATCCGCACATGCAGTAGGCGATACACACACAGATGCACACGCTCATATACAAAGAAATGCGCATGTACACACAAGTGCACACGCACACACACACACACACACACACACACAGATGCATCAGAGCGCAAAACAAACACACACACACACAGGGGTTTGGTGTCCTAGTTTCCATCTGTAGGGAAGCTATTCTCTCTCTCTCTCTCCCTCGCTCGCTCGCTCACTCACAAACTCATCTCAAGGGGGTCTCACCGAGGTCACATGACACACTGCTGCTGCTGTTGCAGTTGTGTGTGCATATGCGTGTGTGTGTGTGTGTGTGTGTGTGTGTGCAAGCAGCCATCTTTATCTGCATGTGAGCATCACTGCTCATCTGCGTTTATTTGGGTGTGTGTTCACAGGATGAATTTGTCTGTGTACACACTGTACAAGCAGGCGCCGCTATGCATGTGCAACCTTGTGTGTGTGTGTGTGTGTATGTGTGTGTGTGTGTGTGTGTGTGTTTGAGCCTGCCTGCCTGCCTACGGTTCCTCCTCTCCGGCGCTTGTTTCACCATCAGAGTGTGATCTAATACAGGGATTACGATGGGATTAAGTGAGTCTCTCCTAAAACAGCGGCTCTCCGCTCCGTGTCTGCGCGGCGCCGGCTGATACGAGCCTCCTGCAACGCCTCTTTGCACCTCGCAAAGGTGCGGCGCGCTAATTGCACCAGCAGGGTGTGAATGCACTTTTTAGATCCACCAAGTGTCCTGTTGGTGCATGGGTTTACCCTTGACAGAAAACATGGAATAACTGTAAGCATGTACAGTTTTTTTTTTTTTTTTTTTTTTTTTTGTCAGTTGAGTCCTCATCCTTGGTCCAATGAGAGGAGCATCAGATTTTGTATTTATTCCACATTTTTATCAGTTTTATCAGTTGAGTCTAAAGGTTCCTTACTTGAATGAACATTTTTCATCCCTGTGTCTGTGGACTGTCAGCTCATGGTGACACTCACCGTATCCAGATATAAAATAATAATTATAAGATTTATGTTTTAGTATCAAGAATGGAAAAATGAAATATAACTAATGCTATGCACGGCACCTGTCAGAAAAAATGAACAGGCACACACAGCACATCCGCATGTGTGTGTGCAAAGAGTTATGACATGCATGAGGCCAGAAGATAACACTTTGCTTATTATTGAAGTAAAATTATTACACATTATGTGGTCAAATATCTTTTTTTTTTCTTTAGGTTAATCTATACAAGTGCAAAGCAAAGGCCTACAGAAAAAAAAAAAAGTTACGGTTTAAACTTCCTCTTAAATTTTGGTTTTACGGAACAAGAGATCGTTCACAAAGGGAAAACCAGCCAGTCACATGTTCAGATTCTCTTTAATTCCTTCATATTTAGGGAAACAGTAAAAGACAAAGTCACCACAGAGGCCAACCTTATCTACAGATCAACAAAGACATTATGGGAATATCATTGTTAAAAATTTTTAAAAAATATTATGAAATACCAATGAAATACTCGTGAAAGGCCACCATACTACTAACTACTATTGCATAAAACAAAACAAAGGAAAACAACAGCATTATCATTATGATTATAACTATAAAGTAGCCCTAAACAACAGCAGGCCTACAGTGAAGTCACTTTTAACTCACTAATGAATAGCACACACACACACACACACACACACACACACACACACACACACACACACACACACACACACACTCATAGTGCTATAGAAGTATATCATAAATTCAAAATGCTGTTCCTGTGAGGGCACAGAAAAAGAAAGGCATACTGTGGGGACTGTAGTTTAGGGGGGTAAACTCAGTAGCGTGGTGTAATAATCCGATTCAGTTTAATCCTACAAGTAGTCAGGTGAGGGATGATGAGGCGCTCGGCGGTCACACCGGGTCACACCGGGTCACCTCGCTGATCCGTCGAGACGTGGAGGACGAAGCGGACACACCCCTCGTTTGGTTTCTGGACGAGAAAGTCAAGTCAGCCGTGTGCTGTTTGCTGTGAATTCTGGAAAATCACCATGCATTCACAGAAAAACACACAAAAAGGACCAGTGTTTTAATTTGAGCTGATAGTTTGATGACTTATGACAAATAATATCACATGTATTGACAAAAAATATCAGTCATTGATCCATTTTGTTTGGCTGAAGTTGAGGTGGATAAATGATTCAGTGGTTATGATGACAACTGATATTAGAGGCAGAAAGGGGCTGACGTTCCTGCACATGAATTCATTTATTTATTTGTGTTAGCTACGTAAACCTGGAGGCAGAATTAACTGGCGTCCTCTTCTGTTTGTGGCAAGTGATTTTTAGCAACGTCCGCTTGATCTGCGCTGCTATTTGTGCAGTTTCCCTCAGTGTGGCTCACCGCCCAGCAGCTGGATATGAGCTGCAAACACACTGAAGACATATTTCCCGTCAGGTTTGGGTTTATATTAGCGCCTCAGAAAGGCCTTAGCCGGCCTCCCTGCATGACTGTGTGGATTCACATAATGCAACACAACACAGTTTCCCTCTATGGATTTTAACTTGACCCGGAAAATGTCCAAAAACCTGTGATTAACCATGATTGTTAATGGAGAGCAATCTATGACAACTATTATTATTATTATTATTATTATTATTATCATTAATATTGTTAACTAAAGCCATGGTTTCTGCATCACATTTTTACTATGGTTTAATTCATTAATTACCATAAAATACCTTTAAAAATGATCAAAACAAACAAAAGTACCACAAAGTGCCACATTCAAACTGGTCAATATAAACTATATTGAGTATGGTAATTGTGATGCTGATAAGCAGGGCTCTGCAGCCAGTCACCTGCACTGGTTTAATCTAATCAATAGCTAATAATCAGTTTAAAACTCATTAGGCCCTGCTGCAGCCTCAACAGAGACACTGTATTCTGCTGAAAATATCTTTAAGATATATATAAATAAATATATGCATAGGCACGTAATATTCAACAAAATATAAGTTACCCAAATAATTTCATCCTGCATGCTTTGTCTCCAGATATATTTCTCTAAATACATCCAAAATGTGTCAGAGTTTATTCCAAATTAATATCATCCACTTGTGCAAAAACACTTTTTGGCCAGCTTTGATGCGAGTCTCGGCGAAGTGTTTTATCAGCCTTTCTGCTGAGCGTCAGCTACAGGAATCCTGTTAACAGCTTTTCTTTGGCCAGGCCGTCCTGAGTGCCGCTTGACAGGAGTTTGGTAGCGCTGCTAATTTATGAAGACACCCATGGCACCCATTGTAGATCCACTTAAGCCTGTAGGCCTCCCTCACATTTTATTGCTGCTGGTTTGGCCTGTGAGGAGCGGAGCAGAGACACGGTGAGGAGCGAGGAGCGCCGTGGAACCTGGACCTGCTGCACATCATCGGCTGCTTCGTGAAAACACAGCTAATGTCTGTGCAACAGGGGATTATTTTTTGAGTTGCGCTGGCCTTCATCAGGAACAGATAATCTGAATTATGTGAATGTATAATGCAAAGTGCATATGTAAATTAACTTTAAAGGGGGATTCCACCATTGTCTTCTCTTGTTCAGTGCATTTCAGGTTGTTAATTTATGGTGGAAGTGCTGTAATTCACTTTTTGGCTCTTATGTGGATTAGGATTTTCTTGCATAAATTTGTTGTTATCTCTCAGGAAAAAGTAGATGAAAATAAGGAGGGAAACTGAGATTGTAATTTTAGTGTTTGATCAAATAGGACACAGTAAAGTATTTTCTCAGTCATGCAATTTGAGAAGTAGGCCATGTTTAGACATTTTCAAATCAAATTAAATTAATCTGATGAGTAATTTGTTTTCTTGTATGTTAGCCCAGTTAGCATACTGATAGTGAGTTATTGCATCAATAGTAATCCTCTTTTATTGTCAAAAGGACTGACTTTGCAAACCCCTGCAGTTCAGTTTCTACAGTTTAGTTTTCTAGTTTTTCTAGTTTAGAGCTGCAACCAATAATTATTCTCATTAACTGATTAGCTGTTTGGTCCATGAAAATGTCAGAAAATGGCGAAAAATGTTGATCGCAGTTTTATACAGGCCAGGGTGAATTTAGTTTACTGTCATGGAGGACGAAAGAAACTAGAAAATATTCACATTTGAGAAGCTGGAATCAGAGAATTTGGAAATTTTCTTCTCAAAAATGACTCAAAACGATGAATCGATTATCAAAATAGTTGGCGATTCATTTAATAGTTGGTAACTAATCGATCATTCGACCAATCGTAGCAGCTCTGATCTAGTTTTAGGGTCAGTGCCAAGTGATATTTCATTCTGTGTGTGTGTGTGTGTGTGTGCGTGTGTGTGTGTGTGTATGTGCGTGTGCGTGCATGGTTGCAGTATAGATGAGGAGGATCTTTTGGATTTGATGTATCATGAAACTTTTCCTTTACCGTCCGCTTGTCCTCTGGAGTTGGTCCCTTCACCGCTCGCTGCCCGGGTCCCAACACCTCGTCGTCAAATAGATCCACCCTCCCCTGTTCAAGTCCCAGCCCGTGACCGTCCCATCCCGTGACCGTCCCGCCAAGACGGAGGTTCGCCCAGTTCAACAGCTTGCAGTGGGAATGCTGCAAAGCCAGTGGAGGCCACCAGATGGCGTTACAGAGGAACTGTTACTAATACAGAGGGTTAAACTGCCCTGTCAGGGACTTTACACTGTTGTGATGATGAGATGTGTTCAGACTTTAGTTTGTGTTTAACAGTCAGGAAGGCGAGGAGGTAAAGTTGAGATTTCCATGCCCAGCTCAGACTGTTTAGTTAACATGGGGGAGAAATTTATTTGAAAGTGTTTTTTTAGGCTGCTTAGTTTTCTACTCGCACTGTAAAAGCTGTTTCACACCAGCTTGGTGGCACAGAAAGAGAGGAAACACAGTTGATTTTTTTTTTTTTCTTAACCCAAAGTGGTGTCGCTTGCTTGATGCTCACTGCCAGTCCAGACATCTTCACTGAGCCCACTGGAGCAGGTGTGACCACGCACCACGATAACTTCAGCAATGCCACCAAAGCTTTGTGCTCGAGGCGCCAAGCTCTGCTGCAACAGAAACTGTGTTCTTACATGATGTTGCAGGTCTGTAGTACATCCTACACTGAGGATTTTTTTTTTTTTGTGTGTAAAATGGAACAGAAGAATGCAAAAAAAAAAAAAAAATCACACTGCACCAGGTGTGAATGTTTGGCATGCAAATTCAGATTCACACTCGTGCATCACAGCGGTGTGGAGCAGCTGCACGTCTGCGCTCTTCTTCTAACGGAGCCGCTTTGTTTAAGTTAGGAATTGAGAATTGAGTTTCGAGCGAGTTTCGCCGGCGTTGGTGTCAGCCACCAAAACTCTTGATATTGCAACTAGTAACAACAATAAAACGACCAACAAAACTGTTTTCCCCTGTTGTCTCGCCCTTTGTGCACCTGCAGCGTCACAGACAGACTGAAGTTCAGGTGTGACGCGGAGCAGCTAGTTATCTGCGGCTGGTGATGTGTGGATAACTAGGCCAGCGCTGCAGTGCTGCTCTGGCAGCCGGCCACATCTTTGGTCTGTCTGCGGAAAACCACCGATTGGTGGATGTGTGTGTGTGTGTGTGTGTGTGTGTGTGTGTGTGTGTGTGTTTCACCAAAGCTATAATGTCCCACATGAAGCAGTGTTTGCCTTCCTCCCAGTGTGTGTGTGTGTGTGTGAGTGTGTGAGTGTGTGTGTGTGTTTTCCCTCTCTCCCTGATGGTGCTGGGGTGTTTGGCGGGATAAATATAGCTGCGTTGGTGTGAAGCTGTTTTCTCCTCGGCTTTTGTAGCTTTAATCAAAAGCAATCTGGAGGAGGGAGAAATGGGGAGGGGGAGAAGGTGAGAGAGAGAAGAGGAAGAGGAGGTGGAAGGGAGGGAGGGAGGGAGGGAGGGATGGTGAGCGAGGGGTAGGGGTGGTGGTGGTGGAGGGGTGTGGGGGGGGTGGCCGATGCCACAGTGTTTTATTTTAGCTCTCTTTAAAGAGTCATCGGGGAGTGTTCAGGAGTAATGAGAACCCTGGTGGCTCGAGGAGAGGGACTGACTCCCGCCTTCCCTCGCTCTCCTCCTCCATCCTCTCTTTATTTCCCTCCCTGCCTCTCTCTCTCTCTCTCTCTCTCTCTCTCTCTCCTTTCCTTCCACTTTTTTCTGTTCTGCCTCTCTGATGTCAACACAGCACTGAGACCGGCAGCGTTCACACTGCAGGCCTTCAGACTCACTTTCCTTTCAGCTACTATGACTGATTTTTTTTTTTTTTTAAAAAAAGTCTGAGGAGAATGAAAAAAAAAAAAAAAAAAAACGACAGCAATAACCAAAATGCACCTCAGTGAATCACGTGAACTGACACTTTCTGACGTGCATTCGGGGTTTAAAGGAGTCCCTGCCTCGATGTGGTCACCCGCTCACAAATTTTCCTTCGGTCTAAAGTGTGTGTGAGGTCGCGCACTCTGATTGGTCGATCATCAGCGGGTATCTGCGTGGATTGTTCACATTTGTCCTTTTTCATTATAAAGTGGATTCGAGTGTGTAGCACTTACCTACGACCACGTTCACACTGCAGCAGAAAGTGACCACATTTTGATTTCTTTAACCTCAAATATGACAGATGTGATGTTTTCTAATCAGTCTAAATAGAAGAAAAATGCACAGTCACAATTTAATTTTCTATTAAAATACGTATGTATGTGGCAGGTAGTGGGACAATATTCTTATTTTATGATGTTTAAGATTCAATACAACTATACAACCATACAAGTTTCAGTCTAACTGTGCAGAATGATATTTATTTCTGAGCTACAAATGTCTCTAAAAATAATGCAGAGCTTATGAAATTGTGATGGGCGAGCTGTCTCATTTGTGTTTTCCACAACAGGATAAAATGTAGTTGATGTTTTTTGCCCCACAACGATGCATTAAATTACAAAATATTGTCCCGTTCTTAGGATATTCAACCTTTAATGTTCAGATTTAAGTATCAGTGTATCTGTGGAAAAGCATGAGTAACAAAAATGAAATGAAAAATCAATATCGGCTCCTGTTCAATCAGACGTAGCTTCCGCACGAGAATAAATATTAGCAGAAATTCAGAATTCAGCATGAAGTGTGAACGAAGCCGCTGTGATCCGGATCCGAATCGGAAAACTGTGATCCATGCAGCCGTTTGATTAGAAAGCATCGGGTTTCTGTCACGTGTGATGGGGGGGGGGAATCAGTGTGGGGCCGCTTTGTGCTGCGGTGTGAACGGGGCCCGAGCGCGGCCGGTGTGCATATGTGTGTTTGGACGAAACAGAAAGACAGAGGGAGGACGGGAGATAGTTTTTTTGGCAGCGAGTCGAGTATCCTTTCATTATCCAGTTGGCTTTGTGTTCCTCGTTCGGAGGCCAAGAGCGGCCCACGGTGCGAGCCAAGCTGCTCCCCGCTGCAGCCGCCACGACGCGGATCTTAAAAAGCGTCCATAAAAGCCTCTTTCTGGACGAGGCGCTGGCAGCCGCGCCGCTCTTCAGGAAGCGCATTGTTCCATTTCCTCTCTGACGGCCGCGGTGTTTGAAGCGGCGCTCGGCGAGGCGGCCGGCCAACATGGTTTCCACTGGCCGCGGTTAAAAAAAAAACGCCGCACGCCGAGTCAAGTTTCGCTTCCTGTCAGACACGCGGTTGTGATGCTAATATCAACCGCATGAAATATCTCACCAAAAAAAAACACCTCAAATGCCGTGTAAAGTTACTGCTCTGTGATTTCGTCCAGCCCGTCTGTTTACCGCACAGTATTTCCCTTTAAAATCTCTGAAAACAATTTTATAGGCTGGGTTTTCTTTGACCTGCCCCCACATTTTTAATACATTTTCCTTTTATATATACAATATGTATTGTTTTATAGATTTTCTGTTTGTATGTTGCTCTTTGTCAGGCACTTTGTGAACTTTTGCTTCAGGTAAAGTGCCAGAAAGATATTACAATTATTATTTTTGTTATTTTTAATTTTATTATTATTTTTAATTTTAATTTTATTATTTTAATTTTTAATTTTATTTAATTTTTGTTATTTTTAATTTTATTATTAGCAATTATACTGATTGCTACCCACTCCTCTAGTGGAGGAAGAGTTTGACATGTAAGGCTGGATGATGAGTCAATATTATTATTTTTTATTGTTGGTTTTTAATCATATATATATAATCATATTGTGATGATATAGTGTTTTGGGGATATTGGGACACAATTCTGCTGCATAAACTGAGGATAACGACAGTTTTGATTGAAAGTTGACAAGAAAAGGCATGAAACATCTGTCACACCTAACATTACCATTCATTTCAATGGTGTCAGCATTGATTTATTGAACTTAATTTTGCGCAGGCGTGGTCCTGATATACATTTCTTGCGCTTTAAATTGCCCGGCCTCTTTGTGTGCAGGTCAGATTTCTCTTTGTTGACAGTGTCCAGTGTAGCCTGTGTTTTTTAGGAGGTTTTATGTGATGTAGCTGTTTTTCTGTGAGGCAAAGGAATGGAGCACTTCAATGACAGTCAAGTTTACTCTTACTCTTATTGATATATATATAAAAAAAATCCTTGTTAATATGGTGATGTTGATTTCGGTGTCCCGCCCCTGCTCATGCTGTCGGTAACGTCCCGTGTCCCTGCAGGTGATCTGGGTGTGTAACAACTGCCGGAAGCAGCAGGAGATCCTGACCAAACCGGGCGAGTGGTTCTCCGGTCCGGCGGGGAAAACCGCTGGCCTCGGCTCGGCCGTCAGCGAACCGTCTGTGTGCCAAACGCCCGGCGACAAGAAGCTCCGGTCTCACTCTCAGGCGCCGCTGGGCTCCACCACAGCACCTCATGACCCCAACCGGCCCGGGGCGCCCGGCACGGCACCCGGCACGGACGCCCGGTCACGCAGCGAACCACCACGAGACACGTAAGCCGAACGAGCGGAAACACACATCACACACACAACACTGATGTTATTTTGGAAAACTTCATATTATAAAGGTACAATAGTGTTTGTGTACTTGGTCAAGCTGAGGCCTTACGCCTGTCAGTCGTCTTGATCAGCTGTTATTTAGCTTTGCTGATCTGCAGTAAAGAAAAGCCACATATTCACCCACCATTTGAATGTGGAGCTTCACTATTAGTCTTTTTTCTGACTGTTTTTCTTTATTATTTTACCTTCATATCACATAAAGACTTTTCAGGACGAATGTGGGATTTTTTTGCACGTCCATAAGAGGTCACAGCCTGAGCGTGTATCCTGTTTAGTTATGGTTTTTATTTTAATTTTGCGAAGGTTGCATATTGTAGGTTTAATGGCCAAAAAGGAATCAATGCCTCAAACACAGATTGCAAAAAAAAAAAAAAAGCTGAATCCCAAAAGAGGCCAAGTAATGTAAAATTGGCTGATATGTATTCTCACAAACTGCAAGGGACAAAAAAAAAGTTGAATGAAGAAAAGGAAAAGGAAGAAAAAGAAGGAAATCATTGTGCAAGTTGTTAGGTTCTTTCTTGCATGATTTTTTTTTTTTTTTTTTTTTTTAATGCAGAAAAACTCTTAAATTACAGGATTTTGCCACAGACGTCTGACTCCTCTCACATAATGTAATAGGACATAAGGTTTGGCAAAAGTCATTTTTTAAAAGCCCGCCCAGGTACTGAGCACCTTAATTAAAAAAAAAAAAGAAAAAAAAAAAAAAGGAAAATAGTAACTCCTTCTATTCTTAAGTTTTAAGTCGCCCCAAACATCTCTGTGATGAAAAGCTGCTGAAACCTCATTGGTCAGTGAACGTCTGGCAACCAAGCGGAGACCAACCCGAGCGCCTCCTCTCCTTTTTGAAAACGGTCCCCCTCTTATCATCGTCACTCCAGGTTGTGTGCATCCTGTGAGGCGGAGTCCAGAGCTGCTGTCTTTTACTATAAACGACGGATCTCATTGCACCGACTCACGTCTAAAAATAAAAGTTAGATTAAGGTCACATCAGCGTGGTTTTGCTGTCGGCTCTTTGCAAACATTCGGTTCATGATAGCAGGAGAACCGCTCGCCTCTGCCCTCCGCTCTTTTCCCAAAGGCGTCCAAGGCTTCTCGCAGAGCCACACTGCTCACTTTGGAGTGATGGCACCTTACAGCTGAGAAAAAAAAAAAATCTAACATTACTTAGTTTGTGGTGTTTGTTGCTTTAGTTTTGCTTTTCTCGCTCTCAACCACCAGAGATATAGAGAAATAAGCATCAGTGCACTGTTGAAAGTCGACCTCATGCTTCTGTTTATTACTGAGCAATATGTCATATGTCCGTTCATTGCTTGCTTTCTACAGCAAAACAAGCACTCTGTGTCTGCAGCTCGTTTCTAATGCCCATAATGGAAGAGACTGGAGTTTCTAGAGGAACTGTGTTGACGTTGTTAACAGTGTTCATGAAAGCGAGAGCAAATTCTGACCAGGTTTATGCTCTAAATATGCTTCAATAGTTGATCAGTCACGTGAGAGAACAAGCGCAGACTTTGCAAGGCGCTCGGCGAAGCAGCGTCGCGCAGCAGATGGAGACGCTGCAGTGAGTTACCTTTCATTTCTGGAGACAGCGACTGGAGTCTCAGGGTGTGCAGCGGCAAAAAGAAAAAGCAACAGAAAAACAGTGAAAGTAGGCTTTTGTTGCTTTTTGCAGCTAAAAACAAATCACCTGCAGGTTGGATACTCACTCTTGATATGTTAACAAGCCAAAGTATTAATTATATGATGACATGAGCAGAGACAAGGATGGAAATCTTAACATTTATTGAAGCTGTAACCAGCCAATGTTTATATTTCTACTTGATTTTTGAGATTATTTAATTTTTTTTTGTTTGATTGACTAATTATTCATTGACTCATTTCAACAGCTGTGTCGGTGTAACAGGATGCTGATGAGGACAGTAATATACATTTGTAATATGCTTTGTTTCTCACTTTTACTCCTGTCCCTCCCTCTCTCCCCCTCCCTCTCTTCAGGAGGAATGGGCGGGGAGGCGGGGCGGCGGGGCGGGGCGAGCGCCGGCCGGGACAGAGGCTGCAGACCCAGGTCTCCATGGACCGGGATCTGCGGGGCGAGTCCAGGGAGCGCAGGGAGAGCCGGCGGCTGACCAAGGGACGCTCTCTGGAGCACGACCCCGTGGGCGGAGGAGGGGGGAGGCGGACAGAAGAGGGGGGCTACCATCACATGGACCCCAGCGGCGGCCCCCCTCGCCAAGCAGGGCCGGTCCCTCCCGGGGGCCGGGGCCACCCTGTGCACCCGCAGGGCCGAGGCGAGGGCGAGCCTGGGGTCGGCGTCTTACCCCCGGGCGCGAGGCCCGGGCAGAGGACGGTGGGTGGGGTGGGCGGGCCGCATGAACACGCCCCTTCACAACAAGCCCCTCCCCCTGAACTCAGAGAGCCCCCGCCGGGCTCGGCCCCCAACCAGGGAGCCCCGATGAGAAGGACCAAACGGGAGAAGGCAGAGAGCATGCTGCGCAACGATTCGCTGAGCTCCGACCAATCAGAGTCGCTGCGCCCGCCCCCGCCGAGGCCCTACAAGTCGAAGCGGCTCGGCGCCGGAGGGAAGAGGCAGACCAGCGTCAGCAGCTCGGAGGAGGAGGGAGGGACGACGCCCGAGTACAGCAGCTGCGAGGACGCCGAGATCGAGAGCGTCAGCGAGAGAGGTGAGACGCACGGGGGCTAAACCGCCGGCTAACAGAGAACGGGTCAGGTGGGCGGGGCCTCGGCCTCGCCGCCGTGACCTCAAACTGTTTCATGCACACCTACGAGGCTGATACATGATCACTTACCCACAATATGAAGGAAAGAGGAGAACAATATTTAAAAAACACCTCAGTGTGTTTTCCTTCCAGGTTGTTGGTTTATTAATTTGATAACTCAGCTGCTGCAGTTGACGACAACAACACTTTAACAGCTGTGCTTCTTAACGTTGCTATGGTAACACACTGGGTCGCAAATGAATTTAGACCGGTAACCAAACTTGAATCGAACTACATGTGCAATACATTATTTTTTTATATTTTAATTATTTTTTTATTGTCTTCATTCATAAACACCACAACGTCCCAGCTGTTATTTATTGTTATTTATTTAGTGTTTAACAACTAGCTGTTGCTTGTTGCGTTAGCTTAGCAGCTTAGCAGTTTTTTAGGAATGGGTTTGGGTTAGGGCATTAAAAAAATCTGTGTTTTGGATTAAAAAAAAAAAAAAAATTGATCAGACTGACAAAGTTGCTGGCCGCTGTCAGAATCACACTGAATGGCCCAATGGGGGCGCTGCAATTACATGTCAAAACTTCTTAAAAATTTTAATAACAGCTTCTTATATCTCATAAAATATCTCAGAAAAACTCAAAACTCAAAGTGTGACATGTCCCTGTGTGATATCTGGACATCTTTGATAGGTGTTTGCCCTCAGGAGGATTCAGGTTTTAAGGTTTTTCCATCAGTTTCTAGGAGGAAAAAAATCCTTTTACTCGGCACTCTCCTTTTTCTTTTATTTACCGTTTGGCCTGAGGGGGGAGTACATCATTTCTCCCGTCAGCTGATGTGGAGCACCACAAATGATGAAATGATGAAATGATGAAAAACAAAAACAAAAAAACAACAACAAACAGACAAACAAAAAAAGAGAGGAAAGGACGAGCAGACAATGCAAAGGACCCGCACAGAATGCATTTGAGAGAGGCTGACTTTTTCATGCTTTATTACAGTCCTCAATCCACGTTTCCTAGAACTACACGACATAAATTATCCTAATTCACGGATTACAGACGTTCATCTTGCGAACACTGAATTTCCAGTTGTCCAGCCGTTCGTAAACCTCGTATAAAAACATCTGACAGCCTCCTCCGCTCGCTCTCACGGGGTGTGCACCGTTTATTTAGACCATCAACAGGTTCCTAAATCAGCCAGTAATACATGAACCCCCTTCTCTTAAGTTACTGCCGTCCCCATGCATGCTGTGTGTGTGTGTGTGTGTGTGTGTGTTTGAACACTCCCTGTGTATCTTGAGAGCTGGATGTGAAGAAGTGGAGGGAGCTGTTTAGTCTCAGAGTCGCTCAGACGATGGGAATCTGAAAAGCGCCACTCGGCTTTATCCGGCCGGGTTTAGTGATCAGACCAGGTAAGACAGCACTCAGCTGAGATTTCCTGCTAATTTAAAGAAAAATATTCCCTTTTTTTTCTTCCTATTTCCTCACTGCAGTTGTACGGAACGGCACTCGAAAGTTAAAAGCGAGTCGTGTCTTTTGGTTGTGTAAAATAAGTGAACTATTTTACATGATGTGCGTGGTCCGGTTGTACTTGCAGAGGTGTCTTTGGTGTAAAGTGTGTGAAGCGGGACGTAGCCGGCAGCCTCGATGTCAAAGTGAGCAACTGTACAGTATGCCTGCGTGTGTGTGTGTGTGTGTGTGTGTTAACAAGTGTGTGTGGGTGTGTGAGTGTGTGCTTGCATGTCATACTGTGTCCGTCTCAGCTCGGCCCTGAGGGGGGAGCATCCCAGACCCTCTCTGCCTGTGTGTGTGTGTGTGTGTGTGTGTGTGTGTGTGACGGGGCAGTTTGACCCCCCGTTGACCCTGTCCTGACCCCGTGTGACCTTACATGGCGTGTTATGTCCGCGAGCCTGGGAACACGCTGCAGTTTGCGCTCTAACCTTGTCGTGTCCAGGCGGCGTGATGTCACTCCAGCGCAGACCGCTTCCCGAGCAACGCTCCTGCCAAATAAAAATCACAAAACTGAACCAAACAGGCCTCACTTTTAACATTACAGAAAATAGAAAGAAAATATGAAGTCTTTTTTCCTGCACTAAATATTTAGAGTACATGGACACTGATGATTTTATTTATTTACACACCGTAAATATACAAGTATAATATTTATAAGTATTCAGTTCCCCTGAGAATTGAACTGTTGTGTCTGAAGCCACTCAGACTCGCCGCTTTCTGACCGATGGTACCAGTGGCGGTTCTGCCCATGTTGCCGCCCTGGGCGAAATTACTGGCTTGCGCCCTTCCGTTCGAGCTGCGCGCGCGTGCGCGCGGAGCAAGAACTTCCAAACAATAACGGCCGCTACCGGTGCCCCTCTGGCGGCTACACACGCCCCTCCCAGAGCAGGGGCGCCAACACCTGCACAAATACCTTTTTTTTGGAAAAATACTTTTTATATGGACAAAATCTTGTTTGCATAAAAAAAAAAAAGCCACCGGTCAGCATCAGGCGGGCCGGCCGCGGCACCGGCTTGATGCTTACAGGTGCCGCGCCCACCCGGTCAGGTCTGCCGGATCTGACAGGTGAGCGGCACACACATACTGCCATCCTCTCATTATAAATCAACTTTTGTTCATACGCGGCTGCAGCAGCACAACAGACAATGACACAGACAACATGGTTGATTATTGACTGCGCAATGCGGCCATTCGCCGGTAATTGCGGCATCAGGCGAGCCTACCTACTGGTTTATATGCAAGCACAATACATGTGTATTTGCTTAGACCCCAATATTAGACGAGGGCGTTTTTTCAGGGCATTTTCAGTGGAAAAAATATTGTCTTATATTCAGATGAATACGGTAATAGAAAACTGCTTTGCAGCGAGGATGATTTTTTTTTTTTTTTTTTTTTTTTTTGCGCTCATGCCGCCCCCCCACGTGACATGAAAATATGCCGCCCCGGGCGGCTGCCCGCTTCGCCCGTGCCTAAAACCGCTACTGGATGGTACAGGAAAATAAAAATGATAAAACTAAACCTCGCTTTTGACATCCGACTTCGACCAGAATGAGGTTTTGGAAGGCTAATTGCCCCCAGTGATATTATGGATCAAAGCTGCTGATATTTATTATTTTGTGGCGATACTGAACAATTCTGAGGTCTTTTTTTCCTGGACAAAAAATTTACCATGTATTTAGTTATTATACAAACAACCATCGAAAGTGATGCATTCATTTATTTATACACTATACATCCACAAGTGTAATATTTGTAAGTGTTCAGGTCGCCCCAGAATTTGATTCTTGTCTCTGAAACAGCATTTAGACCATGACAGGACACCAAAACTCTCCGTTTACAGTCTTTTCAGTGGGTTATCAACTAATAATTAGCCGGATAATTAAAGCCATGCAAGCCCTGTTGTAGGTTCACTGCGATGCTTTTGTACTGACAAAACGCTGAATAGACCCCCCACCTTCATCTGATATTGGTTAATTGTAGTAATTACAGCAGCAGCCTGGCTAACTTCATTGTAGCTGCCATGCGTGTGTTTGCCATTCAGAGGCTGCACTCGCTGCAAATCACATCAGCTGTCAAGCGTCCGTGTGTAGTTTATGTAGTTTAACTGGGCATGTCAGATGATGCTGCCATTATCATCATCATCATCATCATCAGTGTGTGAAAGAAAGTGAAGAATTCAGTCTGTTGTGCAAAGTAGTGGAGGGTAAACTGTGCTGATTTAAATCCTAAAGATGTGAATAAATCATTTGCATCATAGATACCAATTTGGTGCACCTTAAACAAATGTATGAGCATAAAGTGAGCAGAAATGAATAAAATGTAATTGCTTTTTGCTCGTATTCTTTGCCTTTGGATGCTCGGCGACTGGAGGTCATTGTTTACCCTCCTCTTTTGTTTACCACGACGTCACTGCTCATCCGCAGTTTCCAGTGAATGACATTTATAGCTTTTATTTACTTTATGAGTTTCATGTGACTGCCGCCCGACTCAGGCATCATTAAAGAGCCCGAATGCATCACCAGCCTGGCCCGACACCAGGCGGGATGAAGTGGAGGTCTAGGACGAGAGTGTTCTGTCAGGCCGGGGTTTAAACACACCGGCGTGGCAGCAAGACGCCGCTTCCTTTTTTAGCTCGAGTCTGAGACCAGGTCAGCACCGAGATGTGGCTGCTGGCAGCCGAGAAGCATCCAGGCATGTAAATCATTGTAGATCGCTGCAGGGACACACACACACACACACACACACACACACACACACAGAGAGAGAGACACAGATATGCTGTCAGGTACACAGATCCAGGGCTGATGTTGCACAAACACACAGAGGCACACGTACAGTTTATATCTTCACATGGACACCAGCACTGATGCACATACAGTATGCACAAGGGTAAAATGATCCTCTGGTACAGAGAGGAATTACAGTACACGCACACACACACACACACACACACACACACACACACACACACATTTGTCTTACTATACTCTAAGGACTTTCACCTCCAAATGCCTTATCTGAACCTAAACTTAATTTTAGTTGTAAAGATCCAGTGAAATGGAGTCTTACATCCTTGAGTTTGTGTTTCCTGTTATAACAGGATGTTAGAGCTGCATGTAACGTGGGAAGGGACCGTTTAAAATGTAAACCAATAGGATACAACAGGATGGAGATTATTTGATGGGATGGAGATGAGAGATTGTTCAAAACATCTGAAGTCACCATTAAAGATATACTCATTTCATAGAGACTAAATTAGATCAAATTCAAGGCCTCAGGGAAAACTGACCCTTAATTCATCAAACCAAACTTTACCCCAAAACCACTAAGATCAACCCCAACCCCACCCAACACTGCGTAATCCAGCCCCTCCCACTTAAACAAAGAGGAAATCTTCAATAGAAACTACAAGTAACTTTTGCCTTGGGTGATTAATCCAAGGGGTAATCCGAGATTAACTCTCAGCACTACCTGACACAAAGTGCAGGGTAGCTCTTTGCCTCAATGTTGGTTGTTCTCTGCAGAGCACATTAAAACAAAAATCCCTTAACACACACCTTGTTGTGGATTATCCTGTTCATGCCATACTTCTGCTGATCGTCTTGGACATGAAATTAAAAAGCTTACGAAACAAAAGAGCCAGCCGATCAACAAATGCATACGCAACCGGGTAATCATTCGAGCCTTGTGGACCGGAACCAGCTTCTTTATGGACGTTCCCAAGATGAACGCTATTTCAAGCTTTATATTTGTACTAGACATACAATTATCATAAGGAGCAGGTGATCATTCATTGACTTTCTTTTAATATAAATTTAATTTGATTTTTATTTCGGTAACTCATGCCTTCACACATTCCGGCATTAACTGGCATTTCCACCGGCGGATATAAACTGACTAACGAGGTAAACAGTAATTTTGACCAAACTGGCAGGCGCGTTGGATTGACAGCTTGAGAAGCAGCTCCCTCCTCTGCTGTGGCATTCATCAAAGCAAACAAGTTGAAAGGAATCTGAAAGCGATCCACTGTTTGTCTTTCCTTTTCCTTGTTTTGGGGTTTTAGTTAAGCAGCTGATTTGGGGCACAGAACTATTAGTGTTTACTGGACTTGCTACTGATTCAGTTTGTTGCTCCGGTTGGTTTGGGACTTTAGAACAGATCGTGCCTCCCAGTGCTCATCAGAAACATCGTATTAACCGTATTTACAAGTTCACAAGCAGATGAACGCCACTTCAAACTCGTAATCACCAATAAACATCGATGCTGCCTGAGTTTCTGAGGTATTTACAGGTTGCTACAGTCACCCGATTTTTCCAACTGGAGCGCTTGAACACCAGTAAAGACGGACGCACAAGTTCCGATGTTGGAAAATACGAACTTCCGACATCGCACTCGAAGGCAGGAAGTGATCAGACTTGAGCCGGACTATGTGTGCATGTCACAACACACACCCTCCTGTCTATCAGAAACATGCATTCACCAAGATCATTGTATAAACTCAAATATTAACCCTAAACCCAAGCACTAACCCTCAACAGGCTAACGAAATCAACTCAGAAAATCCCCTCATCTTCCTGTCTTTGTCTGGACATTTGGTCCCTGTTACGTATAGAAACGAGACAACACACACACTCGCACACAGACCATGAAACGACGCTCACGCTTGAGTTATGAAACTGAGAACTTGGTTGTCTATTATCAGAGCGTTCACTTTAAGATTACATAATGTCACTATAAGTTGTCACAACTTATTAACCTCATCGCCTCCTGGCTCCTAGGAACGCTTGGCTCTGTTTTACTCTGTGTCATAACAGTGTCGCCGGGGTCCTGCACAAATTTCAACACCGCCCCCCGGCCCGTGTGTGTGTGTGTGTGTGTGTGTGTGTGTGCGGAGGAGGCCGAGTTTCAGGACTAAAACTGGAGACGAGGCCAAAGCAATGAAAATGTTTTGCTGGCTATGAGAAATTTCTGTTGATTTTTCCTGAGTATCTAGTAATAAAACAACAAGCTATGGATATTTCCAGTACAAGATGTAACTAAGTAAATTTCCTCAAGTACTCTACTGAAGACCAGTTTTGAGATTCTGCCTCTTTACTTGAGTATTTCAGTTAAGATTTTTTTTACTGCAGTACATTTATCTGACGGCTGGAGTTCCCAGTTACTTTGCAGAAGCTTTTCCATGTTGGTATTGCTAGTCTTAAGTGAAGGATTTGAGGACATTTTCTACCACTGGGCAGAACACATTGAGTTTCTCGTACTACTCAAGTGTTCATACTACTTTATACAGCCTCAAATAAAGGCAAACACTGGAATGCAAGCCATTAAAATGAATTATAAAACTGGATTATCAATCTGAAATTCAGTTTCCTGTTTGCGAGTAGCAGAGCAGGAGGATCCAAATGCTGGAGACCAGGCAGTCGTGCAAAGTTGATTATATTTAATATAGCTACAGCAGGTTGCACACAGGAACAAACACAGTGAGCCAACAAGAACCAGAATTAGAACAGAAATGAAATACAAACTGAATTGTTTGGCAAACTGGACACACCCAGAGAAAGGGAAGAGGATTGGCTGAAACAACACAGCGAGGATGGCAGGGCTAATGAAACAACGCAGGGCAGGTGTGGGGAAGAAGGAGATGACAAGACTATGGAGGAACAATAGGGACAAAATGAACACAGACTAAAGCTGGGTATGTACTGTGCGAATTTGGGCTGTCCCAGACCAAAAATGACCAACGTAGAAGAAACGCGGTGATATCTTTAGTTGTGCCTCGAAAACATCGGCCCTACGTTGCACTGTGAGAGAGGATCAAAGATGGCCGACGACCGATATCTACTTACCAACCAATAGGGATGCAAGATAAAATGGCGCACTGATCAGCGCAACACTGACGCTAAACCCATCGACGGAGGTTAAACGAGAAAAATTAAATGTTTGGCATTCCAACAAAGAAGAAAATGACCAGGTCCACATTCTCCTCTTCCTCCTCTTCTTCTTTGGATTTTTGTCCAAACACACTAATACCACTTTATAATGAATATTAATACACTGATTTTGTTATTGCAAGGCCTCCATGCTTGCTCAGCGTCATTGTTTACCACCACAGCGGCGCAGATGGATCACGTACGCCGATGATGTTTCCTTGTATATCGACACCAGTAAGATTCAGTGGGTGTGATCATCGTACAGTCGACAGACAGCAAACGTGATGTCCTATCCAAGTTTATCAGAGCCATGTGGCACAGTGTGGCTTGCAATAAACTTATGAAATTGCTGAAATCTTAAAGTCTGTAAGTACCATAAGATACAAGAAACTCGAGGGAAATAAAAGCTAGGACTCAGAGGGAAAAGTATCAAACACAGCGTAAATACCGAAAACCAAAAGTCCATAAACCATAAATCCATACCATTTATAACATTTATATTTTTTATATGTAGAAATAGAGTTTATTCCTACATACTACATAGAGTTTGACTGAGAATGAACTGAGTATACTTTTTCTAATATTAACTACTTTAGTTATTTACTGAATAAAACTGCCAAACATTGCCTGATTCCAGCTGTTCATATCTTTATTCAATTATTTTTTGAGTTTTTTTGGCTACTGGACTAGGAGACTAAGGAGGACATTTAAAGACATCACTTTGAGCTCTGATCACTTCCCATCAGACTTTAGGAGTATTTTTCACACTTTATTAACTGATTAATTAAAATAATCATTAATAGCCACCCTAAATGAGTGCTTTTCTGATAATATGATGCGTTTTTGTTTATACGGGTGCTGTTTGCCTTGTGATGATCGCCAACTGGAGCTTGTAGTTCACCCACCTTATTTACCACAACATCACTGATTTACACCCAGAATAATTCAACAGCGTCTAATCTGATCCCAGTGAAATATTTGGAAGGGATTAGTAGTATTTTAACAGGCTTAGCTGTCCTCTGGTATCATCCTGCGAGGCCCGGCTGCTGCACTGATGTATTTCTAATTCTGTCCCAGGCCTGAATATTCAATAAACTTAACCCCCTCCACTGTAAACAAATACCTTCTGAAGAGCCCCCAAATTAGGCCGAGCTGTGTATGGGAGGACTCAGGCTGGTATGTGCTGTGTATACACATCCTTCTGTGTGTGTGTATGCAAAGATATGAGGGAGGTCTGGTCGTCGTGTGTGTGTGTTTGTGTGTGTGCTACATTCACAGTGTCTCAATCCTTTTTCCTCTTCCAGGCGACTGGGAGTGCTACCCACATGACCCCACTGTATGGCACGTAAGTCACCGGGCTTCTTTTTGGTCATTTTCACTTCTCAGTGCATGTCGGAAATTGTGTGTGTGTGTGTGTGTGTGTGTGTTTGTGTGTGTGTGTGTGGTCTGTATTTGCGTCAGTGCGATATTTAATCTGTACACTGTTTGCAGTGTTGGTGTGCCTGGCTTTATCTTTGCATTTCAGGGAAGAGGATGGCGTATCTCCATCTGTGTCTCTATTTTTGCCTCGAGACAGTTTGTGTGCATGTTTGTGTGTGTGTGTGTGTGTGTGTGTTTGTGTGTGTGTGCATTTCTGTATCGCCAACTGCCTTTCCACCTGGCATCAACGCGGTAATCCTCGAGATCTTCGTTATTTATTTTGGCTCCATTATTTGGTGCCAAGCGCTAAGCACTGTGACGTCTTTCTCCTTTGGATTTTTGGTGGATGGAGTTTGAGTTTGTCTTTTTGTTTTTCCGTTCGCCCAGTTCTTCTTCTGTTCATTTTAAACAAAACCTAAAAAGAATCAGTTCCCGTGCAGCAGGAAAGAGCTACCGGACGCCGAGTGTTCAGGACAGCAGATGGAAAAGTTTTCGGAGCTGGTTAAAGGCTGAATCCTTATATCCAGCTGTGTTATATCAATCAGTGATAGAAAGAAGCAAACGACATTTATTAAAAATGTCATATAGTGGACAGTTTTATTGTCTATACCCAAGATTTATACGGGATTTTAAATGTAAAAGTGTGAATTTATCCGGATAATCATATCTGCTGTCAGTCCAGTTATGATACTTCTGCTGATGCCAGGTGGAATAGAAACCCTCTGCATCTCTCTGAATGTGTGTGTATTCTCACATGTATGTGTTTGAATGTGATATTTGAGTGATAGTGTGTAGTTGCAAAAGTGTCCAGATAATTTTTTCCCCCCAAAACAACTGTTGTATGCAAAATTTCATGCAATATTCTGAATTCAAAATCTGCTTTGTTGGAAATGAACTAATATGGAGATATGTAGTTTTGCAAATAGACCTTCCTTTAGAGTCTGTCCAGCCTCAGTTCAGTATCGAGTGTTTGACTCCATCCTCTTATTGGACGCAGCATCCTGTCACCTGGCAACCATCAAAGGAGGGAGACCATCTGATTGGACGAATCACCCTCAGCAAGAGGAGCGCTGCCATGCCCAAAGAGGCCGGGGCACTGCTGGGGTTAAAGGTCAGAGCCGAGCGGGACAACACACACACACACACACACACACACACAGTGACGTCCAGCTCCGGTGTGATGGATATGATGCAGTTTGATTGATTATATATTTATTATAGAATTGACATTTGTTGTACACGGGAGCAGGTATCAGTACGTCTCATTAGTATTAGTACACATACATTATCCTGGGTTTCAGTGAGTTTTAATGTGATCCTCTGAATGTGGTTTCAGAGGCTTGACATGAATGCAGTTCTGGGGGAAAACATGAAATACTTGAGATAATAATAATAATAATAATAATAATAATATAATATATAATAAAATATTTATATAATAAAATATAATATAAATAAATAAATATAATAAAATATTGATGTTATTTGGAAGTTCAAGGATTTTTGGGGCATACTGGTATTAAGAGTTCGAAAATCCACATTGTTTCAGCACTCATCACATTTTACTTCTTATTTAACATGAATTTCTCTCTCTCTCTCTCTCTCTCTATCTCTCTCTCTCCCTCTCTCTCTCAGGTGGTGGGCGGCAGGGTGACGGAGTCGGGGAGGTTGGGTGCCTTCATCACCAAAGTGAAGAAGGGCAGCCTGGCTGACGTGGTGGGGCATCTCAGGGCAGGTGGGCAGAGCCGTCACACAGCGGGGGGATTCATGATTCCTTAAAAAAGTCTATTTCAGGACTTCCTTCATCAGGTTCAGTCAGAAATGCAGCAGGCTGCTTTTTGCCAACTTTGCTTCTTTGAACCTTAAGTCCAACTCCAACAGCCGTTAAAATGTTGATAATAATCTGGCTAAATTTGGCTTTTTTGAAAACTTGCACATGAACTGGCATGTAGTTCATGTGCAAGTCATGGCCAGTTCTGTCCAAGTTCAGAAACAAGAGACTGAGTTCAAACACACACATCACACAGATCAGCCCTGTCTCCTAATAATTACATTTCCTAATTACACTACTCACAAAAAGTTAGGGATATTCGGCTTTCGGGTGAAATTTCAGGATGAACCTAAAATGCATTCTAACCTTTACAGGTGAACTTAAAAGGAACCCCGACTATGATGACATGTAGGCTTTATGAGATTAATGTTGGTATCTGTCATATTAATGTGATATGGAAAACATTCCAAATGTCTTCGTTTTTATAAAATTTGAAATTATAATTTCACTCGTAGGTCGCCATTGTTGTTGACGTCGCACTGCATTCTGGGTAGTGACGTCAAATGGTTGTCCGCTTATTCCACTGGGCCCGTTTTTGTGACTTTACAGCAACAAATATGTCATCTGTCAGCCTTTTCAGTTTGTACCCAAACGAAATGTTTACTACTCCTACCCCCCCGCCCCCGCGTCACCGTCAGTCGGCATCAGGCCGCTCACCTGTCAGATCCGGCAGACCTGACCGGGTGGGCGCGGTACCGGCCGGTGGTGATGGTGCCGCCTGATGCCGTCTGACGGTGCCCCGGTGCCGCGGCATGTGCGGGTCACTACGGTAGTCTAGAAAACTGGCGATTTTTTTTTTCTCGTGCGCCCCCAAGTAGATTGCGCCCTGGTCGGTTGCCCACACTGCCCATAGCAAAAACCGTACCTGATGAGGCGAGAGTGGGGCGAAATCGATGGCGTCTGTACAACAACTGCGTCTCCATGACAACCGAGAGAGAGAGTGTGTTGTCGAGAGCTCCAATTTTTGTCAGCAGCTGTTCAACGTAAGCATATAGATCCAGCTATCGATGTATGATTAGCCGTATTCCAATATAAATTATTTCAGAATAACATCCATCGCAGTCATGCATTACAGCCAACATTATGAGGATATAACAATAAAACGCACTGACAAGATGCTTACGGGTTTGATCATTGTTGTAGATATGCCGTGCATCACAGCACACGGGAACTTTGAAGCAGTTTGCATCAACAAAGACGTCTTATGGGCTGCCCTCGTCAGCCTCCAGGACCGGGAGAGCGCTAGCCTACCAAATCGGAACCGGGTCACCAACAGGTAGCAGGGCTCTCAAGTTTTGAACTGAGTTCAGAGTGAGATATTGGCGGTGGCGGTTTTATGAGGAGGCAGATAATTGCGGGGGGGAAAATGGATACGTGAAAAAGAAAAACCCCGACGAGCAGCCGATTCAACATGTGTAATAATAATAATAGTAATAATAGGCGCAAAAGCTACCGCCGACCACGTACGACGGCCGAAATCGCGTGTGTGTCAGGGTCATAATAGCCAAGCAGACCAAACATAGCCAGTACTTTTTTATTTGACTGTATTTTCATTATTGAAAACACAGTCAAATATAAAAATACAGAAAATACGGATTCCTCTACCTGTTCCACTGGTGCTCTTCTCCCTAGTGCAACCTTTTTACATCACTGCCCCCAGGGTGCATTGCGCAGGTAAAATAATGGCTGCCTCCGTAGGTAAAATATGTACTAAACAATGTGGATTTTTAAAGCAATGGCCATATTTTATCTGTTTCTAAGAACATATTCAAGTATAAGAGAACAATCGTGGTTTATTAAGGCCTACAAGTCATCATAGCCGGGGTTCCTTTTAATGTGACCTTCTGTAAACTTTTGAATGCACATGTCCAACTGTTCAATGTTTCAGTACTTTTTGCACAAGTTGCTGTTCTCTAACAAGGAGTTTAACGGCAAAATTCACATCAGGTGTTTGATGCTCCAGCTCATCGAGGTCGTATCATTAGGGAACGGCTGCTGGAGACTGGGGTACCTCAGATGGAGTGGCCTGCACTTTCTCCAGACCTGCATCCCATAGAAAACCTATGGGATCAGCTGAGTGGCCGTGTAGAGGCTCGGAGCTCTGTACCCCAGAACCTCAATGTCCTGAGGGCCGCCCTTCAAGAAGAGTGGGATGCCATGCCTCAGCAGACAATAAGTCGACTTGTGAACAGCATGAGACGTCGCTGTCAAGCTGTAATTGATGCTCAAGGGCACATGACAAGTTATTGACACTGACATTTTTTGTTGTGGTATATCCACCACTGTTGTTGGCTTTTGTTTCAAGAAATTGTTTGAGATGAGGAAATCACCAGTGCATGCTTCTACTTAAATGCCCTACTTTCATGATATAATATCACTGTAGCGTGAACTTTTTACATTTTCCATAAATTTCACCTGAAAGCCAAATATCCCTAACTTTTTGTGAGTAGTGTATGTTTAGCAGGAAAGATACTTTGTCGTGATTATGTTTGTTTCTGTTGTATCACAAATGCATTTCTAATCATCACATCTTGTACATCATATTGGCCGGCACCACCAAAAGTACCTTGTTAAAGGAATATTCCAACATTTCGGGCAAAATCCCCTTTTCTGAGACCAGATGTTGGACACTATTTTCACCTCTGGACATCCAGTGGTTTAGTTCAGTGGGTAGCATTGCCTGTAAGCTTAGCATAAAGACTTGAAGTCTATGGGAGTCGTTAGCCTGGCTCTATCAACGTGAAAAAAAAAACCTTACAGCTGCTCTGAAGCCGTCTTATTTACACAGTGGATTATGTGGATTTGAAATACACATCTTTAAATAAAAAAAAAAAAACAAAACAAAACAAAACAAAAAAATGTCTTCTTGAAAAGTTCTTTCAAGAGAATTTAGGTGGTGAAACTGTAACTGTTGAACATATTTATCATGACATAAGGAAGGTTATTGTCATTGTAATTTCTACAACGAAATTAAAAGCAAGGCACAATATTAAAAGATTATGATTATTAACTCGATCTGCACATGATGCATAGTGTAAGTAAGAGTTTTAAGGTTCAAAACAGATTATGATTAAACATAAAAAACACTTATGGTAACATAACACAACATAAAAAACAACATCACTATAACTTCGCACTGGATTTGAACTCAGGTGGGTGAGGATGCAGTTTAGCTGTATGAGAGACAGGCTCCACAGATCTCACATCACTCGTGCACAGAGGATGATTTCTGATGATCTGTGATTCCAGGTGATGAGGTTCTGCAGTGGAACGGGAAGCTGTTGCCGGGGGCGACGATGAAGGAGGTTTACAACATCATCCTGGAGTCTCAGTCTGAGCCTCAGGTCGAGCTGGTGGTTTCCAGGCCTATTGGGTAAGTCAGGAATAAAATCCTCGACACACACTGGACTCACACACGTCAAACTGCTCGACCAGGACACGATGAGGAAAAAAAAAATGCTCAAGTGTTGGGGCAGTGAGCCAGAATGAGACCGCTCTCTGGAGTCATTGAGTAAACCCCCCCCCTAAAAAAAAAAACAAAAAAACAACTTTTATCTGATAAAATGAAATTGCAGCATGTGTTGAATATGAAAGCAAATACAAATAGTTTTGGTATTAAGCTTCTTACTGATTTTATTAGTGTTCATTTGAGCAAATGTTTCATTAAAAATGTGTAGATTTGCACATCAGAGCATAAACATAACATGCAATCGCTGTTTGAATCTGAGGACTGAGATAATTGTTATGGGGGTTGCAAAAAACTGTATTTTGATGAATTATTGGATAAAATTATGTATACAGTGAACATGTCAGACTATAACCCCATGAAATGGGAATGAGAAAAGCCTTGTTGTGAGTTAAAATGAAATGAACCACTCTACGTTGTTTTTCCAGAATTGTTTTATGTATTTTATGAAATTACATCCGTACAGAAACAAAATATTATGTCTTGGAAATAACCAATCAAGCTGAAAGTCTTTTTTTTTTTTTTTTTTTTTTTTTTTTTTAATTCTTCTGTGCTTTATTGCCTTAAAATGGTTTGCCATGTAGGCCAATACAGATTCAGAGCCAAAGGCCAGCTCACTTTCCTTTGATTCATATTCATTTTTATTTTTAAGTCAATATCGTACCATGGATGAGTCAGTTTTCGCTCACTGTCCCATCACTTTGACACGCTGACGGTATGGGATGCTCCGATTGATTGGCCACCAATCTGCATATTTTTATTCCAAAATAAAAACCCCGGCCATCAACATCACCATGAGTCATTCACCATCTTGGGTTTAACCCCTCCATAACCAGGCGGGCTGCCTTGCACTCCGACTCGGCCCAGTTGAGCTCCTCAGATAAGACAAAGAGACGAGCGGGGTGGGAGGCGTGTTTGTATTCAGACTGCGGCTCTGCGGCTGCATCACAATATTAAAAACAGCCGCCCATTACCTGCTGCAGGGTTTGCCAAGTGTGGGAACGAGAGGCTTTCATTTAGTCTCATATGTCCCCTTTAAAAAAGCACTTGGCGTTTATGTCTGAGACGGTGTTAGCTGAAATGCCATTAGCCAAATAAAGTGCTCTGGACTGCAGGCCTCATAAAAGGCAAGACCTTATGCATCTGATTTTTCTCCATTGATTCCTTGTAAAAAAAAAAAAAAAAAAAAAAACTAACGCAACAAGCTATTCCTGGTCGTATTGCCAGTTTACAGTTGCAGTGTAGGTGGCCTGTTGTTTGTATATGATTGATGTGGAAGGATCTATCATTCCCGCGCTTGATCGTAGACTTTTTAATCATGAAATTGGCTTTTCTTGGCCAGAGGGTTGATCGAGTTTGTTGTCCACATTGCCTCAAGCCTTTAAAGGTGAATTTAACATCACAACTTTTGGCCTTAAGCTTTTGAGAAATGACTGTAGCCTGGTCTTTACTGGACAGTTTGGCTTGCTTTAATGCAGTAGTTGCATCTCTGTCGGGGTTCAGGAGAAGACCAGACCTTCAAATGAAACAGAAGTATTTTGACAATGCGTGCAGATAGAAAACAACCAATAAGTGGGTAAATTAACAGCTCAATATATTTTTTTATTTTTGTATTTCAGCAGATTCTGTCTTCACTTATCTACTTCTGGTCATCTCTTTTTTTGAATACCCTAAAGCCACAATCAGTGCTGTAATATTTTTTTAATACAGTTATTAACCATCTGAGTCAAAATGATAATTTATTCATTGAAAGATCATCGATAGTTGGAAATGACAAGAATATCAAGTGAATGCATGATATGAATTTGTCGTGGTTGAGATGTTTGGGGTTCAGCCAAATTATTATTTATATGTGTATCATTATTCATTTTGGAAGTCTAGACTCATTCAGTTTATTCCTCCCTCTGTTACGATCAGATATAGTGTATCAAAAATAAAAAGATAAATAAAAAATCTTGGCTTGCGAGTCTGAATCAAGGGCCTCTCAGCACATGAATATATTTTAGGATCAGATCTGAGGTCTGACTACTGATGCACACTTCTTTATTCACATGCTAAATTTAGGAGTAAGTGCTGAGTCACTTCAGTTTTGTCCTGCAAAAGTTGGCAAACAAACTTGAAATATAAAATTTAGTGTATGGATGAATCATCGCAGATCAGATGTTCTTATCAAAAGAGGCGGCGTGGCGCAGCGTGGGGGGTTTTCAGTCGGAGCATCCTCGTGCAGAAACGTACAGTTTGTGCGTTCAGTGTTGTTGAATAGGCCGGCTTGTTTCGAGTGAGACGAGTTCGCTCTGATCGCTCAGTTTCGTACAGATTTCATAGTCAAAATAATCCTTTTTCTCTTTAAGCGACTGTTGACACTTCTATGATCTAACCTGATTTGCTTCTTCATGGAGAAAAAAGTTGAATGTATTAATTTCTCTCCAAACACTCGCGAAGGGTGTATAGAAAATATCAGTAAGTAAACAGCCCATTTCATTAGGAACCCTCAACCCTCCCATACTTCTTAAGGAAACTATTCAGACTCCAGTCACAATGCTGTGGGATCATTTCTCCTGCGCCATTTTGACTCCCTGCTTGAACTGAATCCAATCCAACCAGGAGGAGTTTTAACCTTCACTTGTTTTAAATGCTGGCTGTGGCAAAAACACACATGCTATTTCAAATTTCCAATCAATTTAAACTGAGTGTTTACCTGAAGGGATGCAAAATGGCCAGTGGGAAATGTCTCAGTGTCCCAGGAAAGGCTTGACAGTGCTTCCTTTTGCAGCTGCTGAACTCTAAATGTGTCTGTTTAGAAGTTGGGATGTTGGGGTTCATTAAGTCAGCACATTTAATTGTAATGTTTAATATAATTTAATTTGTTTATTTATCCTTTTTCATTTCGGAATGGGCTCAAATGCTACCAAGGGTTCATGTATTGCTTGTCAGTTCAATGCTCTAATTCAGAAAGACATTTTTTTTAGGATGAAATTCAAATATTTCTGTTTGCTGCCCTCACCAATCAAGTCACGCCCCTCAAAAACAAACAAACAAACAAACAAACAAACACACACAAAAAAACCTTTTTGCCACTTTTGTTGTAGCTGGTGGGGCAGCAAATTGGGAATATTGCACCAGATTTTGTATCTTCCATTGTGAATTAGAAATGTTACCGATAAGCATTACATGTACCACCATGCATTCTTTTTTTATTGTGTGGCATTAGTGTAATACCTCAGACGGCCAGCAGGGGCATGTGGAACAGCTGAAAGCACCTTTAAAGCTGAAACAATGGATTCCAGTGTTTCCCACAGGATTATTTGTAGCGGTGGCGCTGAGTCATGACGGGACTCTGTTCCTGTTCAGCTATTATTGTTTCAGTTTGGGGAAATGATTCACGATTGGCCTGTCGGATGTTATGGTGGTTTGCCACTAAAGAAAAAGAAGAAGAAAAAAGACAAGTCTGGGAAACACTGCATTCATGAGAAGAGCCTGGCTCTCCCTCTGCTTTTCCATGTCCTTTAACCAGACCATATTTTGACCTGAAAGTCAAAATACCCTCTGACTGCAGTCCTACTTTCTACCTGCAGAATAACTTCTTTACCTACCACATCAATATGCATGTGCGCCCGTGCATCACAGGAATACTAAGACTTTGCTGTATCCAATCAGACGCCGGCGTGAATGTGATTAACACGTCTTTGCTGTTTGTTTTCCAGTGATATCCCAAGAATCCCCGACACGTCCCACCCTCCATTAGAATCTAGTAGGTATCTCCTCTGGGATGTGGGTCTGTCTCTGTGTCTCCATGCCTGGTACATCTGTCTGTCTTCTCTGTCTGTGTTACTGTCATGTTTGTGTACAAGAAACAAGCTGGCTGTGAGCTCGCTGCTGGGAAAACACACTGATGATTCTCAGTCTTGCCAGCAAGAAAGCTGGAAGCAAATTTGGCTAACCAGCTAGATAGCCTGAAGCCTCCTACACATGAAATAATATTTTCTTTGACTGTAATATTGAGTTATTTGTAAATAATTTGCAATATTGAAACAAATGCACACAACACAAACACAAAAGCAGAGATCACAGGAGTAACATAAAGACAACTTAAGACATTTTGGATTTTAGCAACTAACTTGAGTTTAAGGTAAATCTTAAAGGTTTGAAGAAATTCTCCAACGTTTTGAGCAAAATACCCTTTTGCTGATTTATTAAGACAGAGGCAAAATGTTCAAAACCATGTTCGCCTCTGTACTTCTAGTGTTTTGGTTCCAGTGTGTAGCATCTCCTATTAGCTTAGCATAAAGACTTGAAGTCTATGGGAGTCGTTAGCCAGGCTCTGTCAAAGTGAAAAAATAAACCTTACAGCATCTTATTTACACACTGGATCATGTGGAATTGAAATATACATCTTTGAATAAATAAAGAAGTCGTTTTTGGAGATCATTTTTGCAGTTTGCCAATCACTGCGATACATGCATAAATTTGTTCAGCTCATTTTATTAAAAAAATTACAAGACATGGATTCCTATTCCACATGATACACAAAGAGGAGGAAAAGGGCATCGCACACCTTGTGTCAGTCTGCATAAGTTGGAAAAGGGATTTTGACGAAAAAGTTGGACTATTCATTGAACATACAAAGTTTATCCAAGCGGCGTTAGGGCTGGTTAGGAGTCAGTGCCAAACCAGTTCTTTGCATTTTGACAGCCTGGGTCTCTGCTGGGAAAACTGGTTCCGCAGCGGCACCGACTCTCAGAGAGAACAAGCAAAGAACCAGTTAACGTCTGCGGCTGGGGGCGGGATTATCGATCAGATCACTGATTCTAAGAGCCGAGTCGAGACCCCGCTGATTACTGTAAAATGTCAATAAAAAGCCAAGTCAGCCTCATCACAGCAGTCGTCAAGCATGAGGCTTTTTAACCAACCGATTTTAACCCCAGCTAGTTGAGACATCATAGCGACCTCTGACACTTTTTACACTGTTTTCTCACACGAGTGCCGGGTGGCTCTCCCTCAGTCCACCTGCAGAACAGAAGCAGCCTCTTCCAGTCGGTGGCCATGTGGTGTAGTCGTTGTGAGAAGATTATTTTCCTGCCGTATCGTGCTCGCAACTCCGGGACAAAGGCAGCGAATATGCATGTCTGTTACACATTACTGGGAAAGCCGTATATATACAGTGGTCCCTCGTTTATCGCGGGATGTTCTAAAAATAACCCGCAATAGGCGAAATCCGTGAAGTAGTCAGCTTTATTTTTTACAATTATTCTAGATGTTTTAAGGCTGTAAAACCCCTCACTACACACTTTATACACTTTTCTCAGACAGGCATTAACATTTTCTCACTTTTCTCTCTTGTTTAAACTCTCAAAGTTCAAACCTTCGTAGAAAAATAAGTCCAGTATTATAGAATGAACGCATTCTGTACTGTACAGGAGACACGGCACGGAGGAGATTGATTGACAATGGTCTACAGTCCCTTAGCCAATCAGGACGCAGAACACAATGCGCTGTAAAAAAAAAAAAAAAAAAAAAACATGCAAAATTGCATTAAAAACTCCGCGAAACTGCGAGGCCACGAAAGGTGAACTGCGTTATAGCGAGGGACAACTATACCGTAACGTAATGATGTGACCCTCTAGCCGGCTGTCGGCATCGGAAAAGCAAACTGGTTCTTAGAAGGTTCACAACTTGAACTAACTTTAAATTAGGACTAGGTGCATGTTAGTGGAAAGGGGGTAACAGAGGAATGGGGTTCACTTCTTGCCTTCAAAACATTCACAAACCAGCAGCCAAATTCGGCTTAAAAACCTCTCCGACAGAGGCTCGACGTGTCCGGTCAGCAGTCGGTTTTGAAGCACATGCCTTTGTTCGCCTCCACAGCAGGTTCCAGTTCCTTTGAGTCCCCGAAGATGGAGCGACCCTCCATATCCGTCCTGTCTCCCTCCAGTCCCGGGATGCTGCGGGACGCTCCGCAGCTCATGCCCGGGCAGCTCTCGGTGAGTGTGCACGTGCCGTCTGAGTGTTTCCAGACCCGGCTGGATCTCTGTTGCTTTCTTGAGATGAAAACAAGTATGTGTGTGTGCGTATGTGTGTGTTTGTGTGTCCCGTGCAGGTGAAGCTGTGGTATGACAAAGTGGGTCACCAGCTAATAGTCAACGTGCTTCAAGCTGTAGAGCTTCCTCTTCGGCCTGACGGGCGGCCCAGAAACCCCTACGTCAAAATGTATTTTCTCCCTGATCGCAGGTAGGCCGGCGGCACACTCACACTGTTTGGGGTCTTAATATTTCGATATGGCTGCTTATACAACTGTGAGTTACAGTCGTGCATATTATTACCACAAAGCTTCAAGACTGGCAACATCATTTTACATGAGATTTTACCTTATTATATTGTTAATAGTTCATCCTTGAACTGTTTCTGAAATGTTGAAGTACTAACTGTGGAAAGGAGGCAGACAAAATGTAATTGTTTCTGTAAAGGATCAGATTCTCCTGGTACAAAATGATCTCAAATGAGAGAAAAGGCACTTCCCACCTGCACCGACATGCACAAGCAGCCAACCTGGAACAATAAGTTTAAAGCAAAACAGTAAAACAAAGATAAAACATAGAAGATGATGCTGTAAAGCTCTAAAATTTGTAAGTAAAATCCTGAACTCTGTGGAGCCCCCCCCCTGGGGTCAGCTGAGAAAGGAAAAAAGGAAATCTGAATTGAATCAAATCCCAATCTGTGCCCTCAGATTACAAATCCACGCGCACGGATTTGTAAAATGCGCCCTCACATTCCGAGGGCAAATTGTTGAGCGTCGCTTCATAATCCAGGGGCAAGGATTCCTAAACCGAGAGGACAGATTTACTTTAGGAATCAATTTGAAAACTGGTTGGAGTCAAGAGTCAAGATTAATGCCATTTGTGAGCAGAATAAAACGTGCACAACTCCACATTAAAAACAAAAAACACCAAAACAAGACACACCGGCAGTAAACAGCTCACAGTAACACCAAACCTCGGGGGGAGCTGAATGTGACATCACGCACCTCGCCAGGTAAGCTGAGGGGAGAAGAGGAGTGCGAGTGCAATAGCAAACACGCAACGTAATTCAAGAATCAGCAGTTCAAGGTGAAAAGCAAACTGAGGATCACATAAAAGAAAGAGTAAAACCTATAAAAAACCTATAAAAGGCCTGTAAATTTGCAAGACAACCATACAGGCATTGGTGAATGTGTTTGTAGAGACTGAGATTTCTGGGACGGAATGGATTGAAAGCAAAAGTTAGAAACGAAATGAAAATAAAAACTAATGAAAAATACAAAACTGTAATAACTCTGGTGTGTGTGTGTGCGTGTGTGTGTGTGTGTCCAACACACAGTGACAAGAGCAAACGGAGGACAAAGACTGTGAAGAAGACCGGCGAGCCCAAGTGGAACCAAACGTTCGTCTACACTCACGTCCATCGCAGGGATTTTCGAAACCACATGCTGGAGCTGACGGTGTGGGACCAGCCCAGGATGCCCGAGGAGGACAGCACCTTCATGGGAGAGGTGCACACACACACACACACACACACACGGTCGTCCATGTCATGAAATTTCTGGAAAGTCATGGAATTTTGAAAAGTCTATTCCAGACAAGGAAGAATCAGGGAGTTTAATAAATTCTTGAGACAGGTTATGGACGATCAAGGAATTTTTTCAGCCTCAATTCAAAGATTCAGCAACTAGTTATTCACCTTTTTTTTTCATTGTGTTCACACTATATTTACCTCTTACAGACAGTCAAATGGAAGAAAAGAACTTATAAAAAAATAAAAAAAGGGAGTAAGATTTAGATAAAGAATAAAAATTTTGAATCTGAGGTAGAAAAACAGTCATGTCATGAGCATGCAGGCCATGGAAACTCAACATTTCAAGCTGTTTAAATTGTTCATATTTCTATTTTTTTCTCTGTTTAAATTGTTCATATTTCTATTTTTTTCTCTGTTGTTTAAATTGTTCATATTTCTATTTTTTTCTCTGTTGTTTAAATTGTTCACATTTCTATTTTTTCTATATTCCTTGTTTATAATGTTTATATTGCTTTTTGCTATTTATTATCTGTTTATACTGTTTATAATGTAAATTATGCTTCATATTTTGCTATCCACTTTGCTGCTGTAATGCGTGAAATTTCCCCACCGTGGGACTAATAAAGGAATATCTTATCTTATCTTATCTTATCTTAGAAGTCATTTTAGACTTTAAAGTGGTAATCCAAGGTTCCTCATATTCAAAAAAACAAACAAACAAACAAACAAAAAAATCTTTGTTGCCAAGCTCTCGTCACTGTGGTGTTTCTTTACCACGAACAAAGCAGAAACGGCAGGGAAGAGCTGCCAGACGTCGAGTGTTTGATGAAATTCCTGCGTGTTGAGTGATTGTTGTGATAACGAGGCAGAAAACGTTGAACAGGAGGAACTCCGACTGTTTCCCGCCCAGATCCTGATCGAGCTGGAGACGGCCTTGCTGGACGACCAGCCTCACTGGTATCCTCTCCAAACCCACGACGTCTCATCCATCCCGCTGCCCCGCCCGTCCCCGTACCTGCCCCGACGACACACACACACAGACACACCCGGCAAGAAGCTGCAGCGTAAGTCCGAGTGTGTGTGTGTTGGTATTGTTACGTATTTACGAGCGATGTACAGCACGTCGATATAAATGTTGTTTTTGCTTCCCTTCCCCTCCCTGATGTTTGTACCTGTGTGTGTGTGTGTGCGTGGTTTATAAATGTGTGTGTGTGTGTGTGTGTGTGTGTGACCGTGGCCGTGCAGGTTCTCAGCGTGTCACAGAGCCTGAGTTTGATGAGGGCACGGCGGTAGTGTCTAAAGGTGGGTGGGGGCTGTGTCGCAGTGTCACATGCAGCGTTTCCCTCACTTCCTCTCCAGTTATTTCTGGTGGTTTTTCTGGACATTCCACTTTGTTTAGGACGTTTAAAACAAACTAAAGGTAGAGTACGGCTAAAATTAAACATGGAAAAAGATCAATTATGAAGAAAAGGCGACACTCCGTGAAGCTTTATAGTCCAGTCATTTTAGGCCAAAATTGGGGTCAACCTAGGACAAATTGCAAGAGAAGCAAACTCAACTGATTTTGGATCCTCAGTTTGTCCTGAGTGAGGGAAAAAAGTCTCAAGAAATTTTTGAGTTTTGAAAATCACCTATTTATGGCCACATATTACCAAAAAACACTGTTTTTAACACACAGGGGAAAGGGGATCAACATTTTACTTTCAGATATCACTATAAAAATTCACAAGTTGATTACACACACAAAGACAAGAAAAAAAGGTCAATTACAAGTTCTTTGAATTATTCTGTTTACACATGCATATCACACATTATCTGATTTGATATGCGCTAATAAGGAATATAAGGAATAAATGCCAGAACAGACATTTAAACAGTGAATTAAAAGGTTACTATATATACAGTAACCTTTTAATTCACTGTTATATAGTAACCTTTTAATTCAAGGTTATTGTATATATAGTAACCTTTTAATTTAACCTTTTGTTTTTTTTGGTAATATGTGGTCATAAATAGGTGATTTTCAAAACTTTCCACCAATGGGATTTCTTGGGACTTTTTTTCCCCTCACTCAGGACAAACTGAGGATACAGAATCAGTTGAGTTTTTTTTCTCTTGTAATTTGTCCTAGGTTTTTTCATAAAATGACTGGACTATTAGACATGAAAAAAGCACTAAAAGCTGAACGTCATGACAAAACTGAATGTGAAGTGAACTGGTTCAGTTCTTTCTGTATTCTCCTGACTCCGTTACAGTTTCCTCCAAACCTAGTTGATGATAAAATACGTACTCAAAGTATCTATTTAATTTGAATTATTTTGTTTTATTTTAAAATATTATCAGTAATTTTGGTGGAATGGGCCCTACAAAGACAACTCTCTGTCATTGCTTTCATCACAACGATCAGCACAATCCAAATGCACAGTTGGCCCAAATATTTGTTAAAAATGAAGTAGAAACTAGTTGGAATAAAGTCAGCAGGGGGGCGTAGTGGGTAGGATGGAAGGGTAATATTCCTGTGGAGAAAAAGAAAACCTAGCCTTTTTGAAATTATATTGATAAAATTGATAAAAATCAGTAAATAAAACACAGGTAAAAAAAAAAAAAAAAATGTGAGAGACCACCAGGGATAAATCTGAGCGGGAAACACTGTCATGTTCTAGACTACGTGTTGGCATGGGATGGCGACCCGGCGACCGCCCGGGCTCCATCGTCCAATCAGGCGTTGTTCTGCCGCCGAGAGAACAACGAGCTCGGACATGAATCCACAAATGTCCCAAAGCAGTCGCTTAAACTTCCCGGTTCATTCCCAAGACCCATGTCCTTTGGTGGGAAGACGCTCACTCAGTCCACAACGAGACACTCCACCGTGTGTGTCGACACACTGACTCTTCCGTGTGTGATAGTGTGTGTGTGTGTGTGTGTTTGAGTGAGTGTGTATGTGTGTGTTAGGGTTAAACTGATGCATAGCTCTGCTGACACGGGTTTGTCATAAATCATGTAATTGGCTGATTACATATGGAAGGCTGAACTGATTCAGCTGATAATTTAATGCAGATTTTAATGCAGACTTATAGAGTCCCATCATCTAAATGCCGTTTCCGCCTTGCCAGGAATAAAGTTGTGGACACTTGTAACTTTCGGAGAGTGTTTTTGGCACGAAAACAGTCACATTTCAGAAAATTGAATGCTGGCACAACATTTCCGCTTTGATCCAAAAGATATCGACGCACTATTGGCCTTCAAAAAAAAAAAAAAAAAAAACCCGTATTGGCGGAGCCCTGGTGTGTGTGCATCTGTGTGTTGTTTACGGGCGTCTGCTTCAAAGCAGGAAGGAGGGAGTGAACTGAAAAGTATGTCCTGTTTGAATTTCCATGCATGGCGGCGACGAACGAAAAGAAAACCAAACCTCGCCGTCACTTTCCTGAACCAAACCAAGGAGCCCGGCGTGAGCCTGCAGGCGCCGGTGTGTCTGAACCGGAGCCAGCGACCTTGGGACGGGGACAAAACCCCACCGAGCCGGCCAGACACCTTCAAGGCCCATCAGCTGCTAGATTCATATTTTTATCTGCAGGGCACCAAATCATCGCAAATTAAAGCAATACCAATTATACTGTTAGTCCTCCTCAAAGACGGTCCGCTGCAGGAGGTTTATTACAACTTCATACACACTAAAGAAAAATACTCTTTAATAGTGGTAATTTAATACCGTACATCTTTAATAAATACATAAAGTTTTTCATCCATGTGTTCCAAGTAGATCGGTGGTTCTGGTGCTCTATGCTAACACATTAGGAGGCACCATGCTGAGTGATGGGAATATTTAACCAAAGTAATTTTAGTAAATCTGAACGCTTTAGCTTGCACTGTGCAAAGTGATAACGCAACGACAATCAACAAAACTGAGAAAATGAGTTTGTAGCAGCTCTAAAGCTAAACAGTAGAGCAATTTTAACTCATCATGTGGCTGTAATGTCGGGCCGTTTCGGTGTAGGAGATTATCTGAATTTACTCAAAATATGAAAAAAGTAGCTTATTTTAAATTAGCAAGGACTTTTTGATACTTTTTTTCTATGGAGCAAAAGCAGTGGGCTGTGTGAGACTGCAGAAAAAATAAAACTTTAAAGTGGATGAATATGTGGCTGCGTGCCTATAATAGTGACAAAATAAACCTATTATACTAATGAAACTGAGTCAGCAATGTCATATTTAAGATATATCTCATACAGTATAAAACGTGTATAATATATATAAATATATAACAATCTTTTTTAATCACTAAAGGGTCTTTTATTTTTGCTGGACAGTGCTAGTGGCCATCACTCAACATAATGTATGCTAATATGTTAGGCACAAGGATCTACTATCAGCATATGCATGGTTTTTGTGGCTAATGGGCTATTATCTGAAAAGCTTGATGCATTCCTTTAAAAGAAAGAAAAAAGAAAAAGTTTCTATATCCCTAAGTCATATTCTGCACACAGTATTATAGTTATGACACAAAAATCTGGAGTTCAGCTTTAACTAACTTTGCTGTTTTCTAATTTCTGGTGAGTTCGGGATGCCTGCTCATTTTCGGCTCCGGCATGACGTTCACCTGCCGTGCATCTCCAAAACTCACAGGCCGGGGTTCAGTTTCGGTGAAGCTGAAACGCCGTCTGAGTCTCTCCCGCTTCATCCGCCACCACCGGATGCTCATATCTTGTCTATTATGGATTTTATTATGGATTTTTTGCCGTATGATTCACCGATTAGTGTTTGTGTGCGTCGGTAGCCATTGTAGAGGTCGGCCACCGTGCAGCCGTCTTGCACCGGAGCTGCAGGGTTTTCCCGGCGCTGCCTCTCGGTGGGGGAGCGGCGGTGCAGCTGCAGTTTGACAAAGATGTAAATGCTGTGACCTCCACAATGGGCACCGGTGGACAGAAGAGCCAGATGTGAAATCAGCACATTTGTCCGTTTTGCACATTTGCACATTTTGTGGAGCGGCGCATTTACCGTGCTCATAAATGCCTTCAAAACACTTTTTTTTCTTTTCGCCGTTTCAGTGTTTAGTCGCGTTTGGGTTCCCTCCTTTTTCCTCTGCAGGCACTTCCACACCTGAAGTGAAGACATCATGCAAAATGTGACACACTCTCCTGTTTTTTTTTGTTTTTTTCTGTATGTATGTTCATATGTGCAAATGTGTGTGTATCCATATCTGTATATCAATATATATGTGTGTGTTTGTGGTTTCCCATGCCCCCCCCAGCAGTGGACGGGCGAGGCCGGGAGAGGCAGCGGGAGCCCTCGTCCACGCTGGAGGTCCCGGAGCAGCAGAGGATGCCCGCCCGTCACATCCGCTCGCGCTCGGTCTCGCCGCACCGCGAGGACCAGGGGCGCACGCGGTCACGGCCGGCCAACGTCCCCGCCCAGAGGTGAGAATGGAGTGGGGGGGGCAAAATCAGATCAAAAGGCGGTAAAGAGGCTTTCACGTGGCATTTTAACGTCAATAAATCATGAACACACTCACGGTGAGACGATATTCAACAAACGAGAGCATCAACACGACCGACAGCTCCTTTTCACTGGCTGGATTTTGGCTGCTTTACGGCACAAAACAGGAAGAGAGCGCTGTTCCTCCAGAGCAAACTGAGGTTAAAGTTTCTGGCGATAGCAGATGGGGGAAGGAGTGACTTTCTAAACTTGCACTGCAGCTCTTACTCACTGCTGAGTTGTTATTGTATGAAAACCCGGGGAGGTGTTACAGACGTCCATTACTGATACATAATGTGAAAAATGCCCGGCATGTATAACCACTTCCAAATCTGGACTGTGTTAATGAAGAACTGGAATGACTGGAAACATGCCTCTGTGTCTGCAGTGACATTTTTATTGCCTTGGATGAGAGCAGGATAAACTCTGGTCTGTACTGACAAATTATTTTTGCAGCCGAGCTTGTAAGCAGTGCAACACATTTAGCACATTAAGCAAATTTAGACATGTTATATTTAATTGCTGCATTTGTAGGTCATGTCCACATACAGTGACATGTTCCTCGGCTAGGGTTAGGGTTAGGGTTAGGGTTAGGGTTAGGGTTCGTTGTTTTTACACAGAATCCTATTGGAAGCAGCTGTTCAACAATTAAAAACTGAAAAAAAGAAAAAAAGCACTGCTGCAAGTTGATCTTCTCAGAAAAATGTCCCCTGCTCTTTCATCCTGTGACCGATCACAACGAGAAGAAAAATCTGCTTTTGAATAAATTATTATTAACCTGTACAGAAACACAGGCAGCACAACCTGCCTCGGGCATATTTCTTATGAAATGATGACGCTTTTCACCAAGGAGGCGCCCGATGAATTCGACTTATGGCAGCTGAAATCATCGGATAATCATCGGATAATCATAGCAACTTGAAATGATCAAACACGGATGGCAGGAGAAAGGTGATTTTTTTTTTTCACCGATAGTCTAAAACTATAAAAATATCAAAATATCGAAAACTTGATTTTTACTTGAGCAGCAGAGAAAAGTAAGCAGCAGAAAACCTGTTGCTGAAGTAGAAAGCGACCATGAAACATCACAGCTGAGAAACTCTTCTTTTTCTTTCTTTCTTTCTTCCTTTCTTTCTTTCTTTCTCTTTCTTTCTTTCTTTCTTTCTTTCTTTCTTTCTTTCGTTGATATTTCTAATTTCTCACAACTTTGTGATTACACTTTTGAGTGGGACGCTGATGCCACTCCACACTGCAAAAACGCGAAATCTTAACAAGATTATTTGTCTTATTTCAACTCAAAAATGTCTTATTTCAAGTCAAAATATCTCATTATGCTTAAAATAAGACATGATCACCTCAGAAGTAAATTGTTTTTAGACAATTTTCATTTGAGACAATTGTCTAAAAACAATTTACTTCTGAGGTGATCATGTCTTATTTTAAGTGTAATAAGACATTTTTGACTTGAAATAAGACAAATAATCTTGGTAAGATTTTGAGTTTTTGCAGTGCAGCTCGTAAATCCGACGTTTCCAAAATGCACTCGGGGGAGAGATGTGCGCCCGGTGCTTCCATGCCGGGTGTGAATCACCCATCATGGGCCTGACAATGACTGGCCTGTATGTGGCGCTCCGTCAGAGCAGCACGGGCCCGTTAAGCCGTCAGAGTGATGCACGGCTCCGACCCCGGCGGCGAGGCCACAGAGGCTGCTGGACGCCAGCGGGCCGACTCCATCTCCTAATGAAACGTCTGTCTGACGCAGAACACGCCGTGCTGCCAGCTCTGCTTTTACTGGCCCGGCGAGCCAAAGCAGCCGAGCCAAGAGGCTGCCGCAAGACCGCCGGAGCGCCTGTCTGTCTGACCGACTGTCTCACTGTCTCACTCTCTTCTTTCCTTCCTTCTTTCTTTCCTTCTTTCTTTCTTTCCTTCTCTGTGTCAGGAGTTTGGACGATGAGATTCCTCACAATCGTCGTTCTCGCTCTCCGACTCGTTACTATGACGCTGCCAGAGGTTTCCACCAGGAGGAGGAGTACCTGGATGACAGGTGTGTGGGTGTGTGTGTGTGTGTGTTGGTGTGTGTGTGTGTGTGTGAGGGAGAGAGAGAGAGAGAAAGAGTGTACCACCTAAAATGTTGCACATGTAACAAGCACTAACTGTCACAGGAGTTGTGTGTTGTTTCCAGTGTGTGTAAAGTGTATTCTTTCTGTTGTGTGTGTGTGTGTGTGCGTGAGACATTATTCACCTGTTTAGAGATTTAACCGTTGATGGACAATGGGGTTGAATGCAAAATGTGTGTGTTGCACAGAGAGCGTGTATATTTTTACCTGGAGTGTGAATGCATGTTTCGATATTGCAGAATCCGTCCTTCCTTCAATTTGAATCCTTTTCTTTATTGTTGTTATTTTTTTTTATGTTTCTTAATTTCTCAGTTTCTCTGCCCTTTTCTTTTCTCCCGCCTATTTTGCTGTTTTTATGATTTGGTTTTGTTTAGGTGTTGAATAGAGTTTGCTGCGGTAATTCTCCTTTGTTTCAGTCGTACTGTGTAAAATGCGCCTTTCAAACTGCTTTTAGACAATAAGGCATCGATCACAGAAGCCTACGGCAGCTCTTTGTGTGTGTCTGTGTGTGTGTGTGTGTGTGTGTGTGTGTGTGTGTGTGTGTGTGTGTGCGCGTGTGCGTGCGTAGCTAGCGGCGCCTTCTCTTCCCTGTTCACCCTCTTCTCTCTCTGCTCTTCTGATTTTTGACTGTTGTTGATTTCCTCATGTGTCATCCATCCCCATGGTAACCACAGTGAGGTCATCATGATCCACCAATCAATGCGGGGCAAAAGTGCTGAGTGCCTCCACACCAGGTAAACCAGCCAATCACGACTCTGGTTTATGTTTTGTCTCTGGATTTGGGTTTGAGCTCGGCTTTAGGTGCCTGACTCTCACAGTTTTGACTCAGTCGTCTCTCTGGGCATTTTCATCACTGAACAAACTTTTATAGCAGTTTGTCAGGTGATGAACACAAAAATAGTAACTAAAATGCTAAAAATCTACCATACAGGAGCAAAACTCAGTAATTTAAATTGCACTCAGAGTAAAAGTCCCTTTACTTTTCACAAAACAGATCAACAAAGAAAAATAAAATGCATGAACAACCATAAAAACCAGATTAGTTTCTCTTCAGAGCTGCTAATCGCTGCACATCAGGACAATATACAAAAAAAATAGCGAGCAGCTGTAGTTTTAAATGCGGGGAAGCACCACATGTCAGTCAAAACACATTTTAAGAACTAAAAGTAAAATTTGTGACACCATGGAAAGGACACCAAAAAGCTACTCGGTTACGGCGATGAAATTATTTGTAATGACGCTGTTTCTTTCACTTTTATTGTGAAAGAGCAGCAGAAAGATTTGCTGATTTCTACACGGTCAAGTTGCGACTTTGCAGGTTTATCAAGTGAAAATGCCAAATATTTGCTGATATAAGATCACTAAGATGCCAAGACTGTCTTCCTCTCCTCCGTTCATAGCTTTATTAAATTAGTACGCAGGGTCTTTTTTGGCTGCTGGTATAATAAGGAGGGCTCTGATCATGAATTTTTCACACTTTATACAATAAATGATTAATTGATTACTTGAAAATGAAAGTAATCATTTCACTGAAATTCACCCAAGCCGAACTGAGGATGCATTTGGTGTCATGGACGAGGAACGGGCCAAATAAGGAGTTTACACTTTCAGTTTTCAAGGATGGAAATATGCAACTGTCAGGTGTAAATATAATCTTTCTAAATTATATGAGAAGACTTTCATTGCCCGGTGGAAAGGAGGCCATAGAGGTGATTAGGTGGAGTCCTGTAGTTTCTCAGTTGTAGTATGATGTCTTGTCCACTAGAGGGCACTACAGCTTCATTCTCCACAGGCTTTTCCTCACCGGGGCCAGCAGAGCTAAAGGCAGCACGGTATGTTTATAAGACACGACTGGAGACGCAGGTTCATGAGAAAATGCAGTGAAAAAAAAAATCTGAAAATATCCAGCTGCACCTGAAAAGTCATCAAGGATAAAACAATAAAGTCAAAAAATGTAGTTCCATTGTGTCCTGAGTGAGGCGTCTCTGCACTGTGAACCCATGGCCCGACACATTTTGAAATTTCCAGATTTAATAAAACAGAACACACAGCATTTTATAGCACTCACTTTTTATAGCGCTGTTCGATTTCCACACATCAGTTTGTTTCTCTCTGTTGCTGGTGTCGCCGTCGCATCGTGATGAAGCTAATCCAGAATAATCTGTGAGGACATGACAGAGCTATCAGTGTGTTTGTAGCAGTGAGTGCAATTCATAGTTTTCAGTTTGGGATTATAAAGGCCAACACCAGTATTTTTGGACTGAAACTACAACCAAAATGCTGTTTAGAAAAAAAAAAAAAAATCCTTTACTTTTCCCTGAAAGTTTTAATCAGCGTGGAAAACTGCATTTAAATAATAATTCATTAAATAATAATAACTCTCCATTAAATCCCAGGATGGCAATAATAATACAACATATGCACCTTTACCTACGTGTGTGTAATCTGATCAACATGTTCTTTTACACATATTCATGTTGCATCCCATAGACAACCAGTGTAATATCAATTAATGATATGTATAAAAACACCAGTATCAGCCCAGTATAATGGCCATTAAGACATGTTGTATTAAAGTGTAGAAAATAAAGAAATGCGGCGGCGAGAGCTGGTTTTTATTTTGACTGCCTCCACATCGGGCATGCGGTGCTCCACGTCTGCTCCCCAGCTTTCTCACTTAGCCAGTGATTTTAGCCTGAGCCCAGTAGTCATTTTATGAAAAAACCTAGGACAAATTGCAAGAGAAAAAAACTCAACTGATTTTGTATCCTCAGTTTGTCCTGAGTGAGGGGAAAAAAAGTCCCAAGAAATCCCATTGGTGGAAAGTTTTGAAAATCACCTATTTATGACCACATATTACCAAAAAACACTGTTTTTAACACACAGGGGAAAGGGGTTCAACATTTTACTGTCAGATATCACTATAAAAATTCACAAGTTGATTACACACACAAAGACAAGAAAAAAAGTCAATTACAAGTTCTTTGAATTATTCTGTTTACACATGCATATCACACATTATCTGATTTGATATGCACTAATAAGGAATATAAGGAATAAATGCCAGAACAGATATTTAAACAGTGAATTAAAAGGTTACTATATATACAGTAACCTTGAATTAAAAGGTTACTATATATACAGTAACCTTGAATTAAAAGGTTACTATATAACAGTGAATTAAAAGGTTACTATATATATAGTAACCTTTTAATTCACTGTTTAAATGTGTCTTCTGGCATTTATTCCTTATATTCCTTATTAGCGCATATCAAATCAGATAATGTGTGATATGCATGTGTAAACAGAATAATTCAAAGAACTTGTAATTGACTTTTTTTCTTGTCTTTGTGTGTAATCAACTTGTGAATTTTTATAGTGATATCTGAAAGTAAAATTTTGATCCCCTTTCCCCTGTGTGTTAAAAACAGTGTTTTTTGGTAATATGTGGTCATAAAAAGGTGATTTTCAAAACTTTCCACCAATGGGATTTCTTGGGACCTTTTTCCCCTCACTCAGGACAAACTGAGGATACAAAATCAGTTGAGTTTGCTTCTCTTGCAATTTGTCCTAGGTTGACCCCAGTTTTGGCCTAAACTTACTGGACTACAGAGTTCCCAGCGGTTCTTTTTTCAAGATGAATGAAGCTGAAGTGTCAGACTACGCTGCACTCAGTGACTTCAGGCGACGCTGTGGATTTTACGAAGAAACGACACAAAGAAAGGACTGAAATATGAAACTGTCTGATTTTCTAAATGTCCTGAAGCACGTTGCTTTATGGTAAAACATGGAGTTTCCTAAAACAAGCACAAGATTATGCAACTTTAAAATATCTTTAAACAAGGTGAATTATCCTGACTGATGTATAAAATCACTGGGTAAGTCACTTCTTTTGCCCTGCAGGAACTTTCTGTCTGTTGTCCAAGCGTTCCCTTTTCTTTTTTCTCTTATTTCACCCGTTCCTCCCGTTCTCCTGCTGTCTTTCTGTCTGCTGCATGCACCTTACAATCCGGAGATCTGCTAGGCACAGTAACACACTCCCACCTAAGATGCCACTGTTATTCAACGGTATCCTCAAGCACATGTACAGGTAAGTCCACGGTGGGACAGGCTGGGGGTGCCGGCTTGGCCCAGTTCTGAGTAGCAGCAGCTGTAGGTGTTAGGATTAGGATTAGGATTAGGGTTACAGTTCAGTCACTGCTGGGTGAAGCTTTGTGTTTCCTGAATGCCAGTTTTTACAGAAACTAAGACAGAGAGCCTGTTTTTTTTTTTTTTTTTTAGCCTGATTATTTGGATTATTTTAGTTTCCAAAGATTGTTAGAAGCATACGGCATCTTTGTTAGGACAGAAGCAGCAGGTCACACTCATACATGCCTTATATGATCTCCAAAAACCTGTGGACTTCATTTAAAGTGAGTATTTTGAAAACTCAGCAGTGCAGGAGCTTCACCCATCTCAGCTTCCTTAGATATTTGTGTTTTATTTGCGACTGCATGCTGTTTCCTTTTTTTTTTCTTTGTTTTTTTTTTTTTTATTATCTCGCTACCAGTTCCACGCTGCCTGCATGTCAAAAGACAAGCTCTGTCGCGGGACCGAGCGTTGTCACGGCAACGCGCCGCTCCGTCACACACCGCGTGCTCAGGTTCACAGACGAGGTTACTGTTAGGTAAGACACACACATGCACACACACACACACACACACACACACACACACACACACACACTATAATCCACGGTTAAACATCTGGTAAAACGTTCAGAGAGCCTTCAGTCTGTTGCTAAGTCAAAACGTTTTCCGCCAGTCTCCATGACAACCACGACAACTTCCTGACAGCCCCATCTCCATGCCAACCAGCCAGTCATGGTTTTGTTCTCAGATCAGTGTTGATTTTGGCAATCTAACATGACTCTTTATTTGTTGTTGTTTTTGTTTTTTTTTCTGTTTGTCCATTGTTTTTTTTTTTCTCTTTGTGTTTGTTTCTGTCCTCTCCTCCTGTCTCCTCTTCCTCTCCTCCTCCTCCTCCTCCTCCTCCTCTACCTCAACTCCTCTTCCTCCATTGGATGGCATGTTGTAGTGATCTTCAGCCTTCTCTGGACAGGGTTAGGAGCGCTAGCACCAACTGTCTGACTCCAGACAATCATGTCCCCTCACAAGAGCCTCAAAGGTACCGGCCTCCGTCCCCTCCTCCCCTGGCTTTGTCGGTCCCCCTCCCCGCTCTGTCTGGTCCTCCTCCCTCCTCCCTCCCCGCCTCTGTAGCTCCTCTCTCACCTTGAGATCAGTCTCCTCCCCACCTCACTCCACCCAGACCTTCACGTTCCCCCTCGACTGCGTTGCCACGTTCCACCCAGTCGCTCCCACGCTTTAACCACAGCTCCCCTTCTTTACCTTGTGTATTGAGGTGCACTGATTTCAATTTTTCACAATAAGAGTTGATAAGAGTTCTTTGCTACGTCGATAAGCCGATAGCAAGGACTGATCAAAGCGCTGCACCGCTTACACACATTCATGCTACTTAGCATTGATGAATATAGGTATAGTTACAGCGAATGTGTTGTGTTTACTTATTAATGCGATCAAACTGACTATTGGATAATGTTTATAAATTATAATAAATGCACTATGCAATGCAGGCTTGAGGATATTCTCATTCAGAAAATGATTTGGGCGATATGTTAAAACATCTTATTAGGAATAATTTAGCACATGAAAGGAGGTTGTCCAATGCCTTAACAGCTAAAACACATAATCCAGAATGAGGTGACAGGTTCAGTCTCAGGTATCAGAGCTTCACAAATAGCATCGTCCTGTTTTAGTTTTATACGGCGCCAAAGTGCGTGTTGTTAAAGTATCAGCATCAAGGCAGCTTCACTTTGCCAATATGAGTGTGAGTGCTTCACAGCTGGGTTGGCGTTGATGCTACAGACGCTGCTGGTGCACCTCGAGTTGGATGGACACACTTTTTCTGTGGTGCTTTAAGTTCTGCAGCTAAAGGCTCGTCCACATTATCCTGCTTCACTTAAAAGACTCTGACCTTCTGCCCAAGCACTTCAGCAAATGACCCTCTCCTCTCATTTCTGTACTTTCCTCCCTAGCAATAGTGGCATAGCTCTTCCAGGTGTGACCCAAGGTCTATAATCTGAGGTTAGGGTTAGGGTTAGGGTTAGGGTTAGGGCTGAGTCTTGATTTGTGGAAGTAAAAAACTAAAAAGACGTTTGCCCAAAAGACCAGCTTTCCCACTCGGTCAGAAATGTCCCATGGTCGCCCAACATAAACACTGTTTTCAAAGAAACTTGATTGCATTTTTTTTGTTCTGACCTGAATATTTTATAGACCTTGGAGTAGTTTTCTTCTCCTTATTAGATTCAATTGCCCCCCTCTCTTTTTAGGCAACCTATTCCCCTCCCTACCTCCAGTCATGGCCATTGGGGAAAATAACCTGTGCTCCCACTTAGCCTTTTTGGTGTGTGCCAATGTCAAAGAAACAGGGGAGTAATGTATGTAAATTTGTTCTGGAACAAGCGTTTACCACAAAAATGTCCATTTTCCAGAACTGGGTCGCCCCTGGTTATGTTTCTCCCTATACCCGTGTGTTTTGAGCGGGCCCATTCCCCTCAGGGTCTCATTGATTGTTCCATGCAGACGGGACAAGGTCCACTGTCACCTACAATGTCAAACTTCAAAATGAATCGCAGTTCCTCCACTAATTCTGTGTAAGTGAATGTATAACAAATTTCACAGGCGTAATGATGCTAAAATCCCCGTTTTTGATATTCACACTGCATATGCCTTCGCACCTTCCTCATTTGCACTGACAACTTTCATACCAATTAGGTCATTTTAAAAGAGCTTGCAGGTTATTTTATGCCATGGTCTTGTTTTTTGCTGTGTGCTGTCTTTCCAAATAACTCCTTCTTCCATAATATGCCTCATAGTTTATTCTTAAGTCTTTTTGGATAAGTATTTAAGTTTGTATGTTGAGTCGTCATGGTGTGGTTGACACATGCAGCACATATGAAATCCTATATCTCATGTTAATATGCTTGTTAGTACAGTGCCACATGAACTTTTTGTGAAGGAATACTTATTTAAAGATATGGCCCTATAGTTTTCTGCAATGTAATTTAGGATGGATAAAATTCAGAACCCAAACAAGCCTGCAAAATAATGACCATGCACCATGCATAGAGCTATGAAACACATTTATGTTTACATCGTACTATATGTCAAGCTAGGTGTCCTCTGTTTTGTGTAGTACATGTGGTTTTCTGCAAACAAGTAGACTGCTTAGACCACTTTCCACTCACTGTGCACAGTTACTGAGCTGAGCAAACTTCTAGTGACTCTGACTCCAGAGTTACAGAGTCAGACCAAATATTGCAAAATCTACTGTATGTCTTTCTATGACGATGACATCTGTTAACATGCAAAAGGCTTATTTTGCCCAAATTACCCATAAAGATAAAAGCATTCTCTTTTTTTTTTTTTTTTTTTTTTTAAAGATAATGTATGTCTGAAGTTCTGAAGTCTTTATCAGGTCATGTAGCCTTTGCTTAGAGAACAACATAATGTAATGCAGCGTAATGTCATTTTTGCATATATAGCTCCACAATAGATTGATTCATCTCCCTATGTGTAGAAAATCTTTGTTCCACTCTCTGCCCCGGAGACGCCCCGCCAGCCCCAGGATACTTATCCAACATGCCTCCCCTGAAGACGACAGGTACCCCTGTGTGGACCCCCAGCTGCCTCCTAGAGCTTGACTTGGGCCTAAAAACCTGAACCCATCCTGACCCAGATCTTAAAAAAACCTGAACCCAAAGTGGGCTGAAAGGTCAAAGGCTTTTTATGACACCAAACCCAATGAAAGTTCATGGTGTTACATCTGAACCCAACCCGAACCCGGCCAAGTAATGCTGGAGTCCGACTGCATGAGTTCTGATTCCGATTCTGAGTTCTGATTGTTGTGACCGGTCGCTGCACATATCACTTTTAGCAGTGCAATATGTGCAGGGACCGGTCACGACACAATTGAACAGTATGACATGTTTCAAGAGCTGAGATTTGTCATCTAGACGGCCAAAATCTACCATATCAACGTTTCTGGACATTGACTGTCATACTTTTGTTGACCCTCATCTCCAGACGTCACGCTAGATTGTGAAAAGCGGCGTGTGCTGATTGATCGGGGTCTTTGCCGAGACATGGCAAGAATTCACGTCACTGTGAACACCTGATCCGACATGGTGATAAAAAATATGGGAAATACCATGTAGTCTGATCCCGGCTTAAGTGCTGAAGTCCACCAAACCAGACCCAAACCCTCTGGGTCCACGCTGGTCCCACTGGGTTCAGGCAAATGTCAAGCTCTGCATCACCTCTGAAGCAATCCCTAACCCCTTTTGCCTCTGCGGCCACGTTTTGGTATTATTGTACCGAGCTGGTAGTGAATTTCCTCACCTCTATCTTAAACCTCTAACCTTAACTCCTCTTGCTTCTGCTACACTGCTAAAAGCAATATGCGCAGCGAGTGATTTTATCTTTAATCAGGTTAACGAAGGGTGAAATTATCACAGCTGATATTTTTGCATGCTGTATATTTTGAAGAACGAAACCAGAATATGATCCGTGCTTGTTTCTTGAAACTGAAACTGGCATAAAACTGAACTAACTTTATCTTCAAATTTTAAAAAAATTAACTGCAACAGCACTAATGTAATGCCACTTAATTTCAATATCCTAAAACAGATAAAATCACATGCTGATCTGGTCGCTTTTTGCAGCGTACCTCCCTGTCACTAACCTGAAAGCCGTAGTCGTCAGCTGTGTGGTGTGGATCAGCGAGCTGAACGCAGCGAGAGCCAATATGATTTGCAATATATGACTTGTCAAAATAAAAGTCACAGTGCTGCCGCGGGCTTTTGCTTTGACACGTTCTATCTTGTTTACTCTATATTGTGTAAAGGGTTGCTTCGATGGCTTTTTTAGTTTGTTAGCGGTGCTCTGGTTTATTGAATTGTGCCACTTCTTTGTGCTCTTGGTTGTTGTCGTAGTTTTGTCCTGGTTGCTTTCTTTGCATTTTCTCTTTGAGGTATTTCTTAGTTTGTTCTACTGGATCCTGCTGTAGTTTGTGTTGCCTATGGTGTGAATTTCTGCCGTGTTGAATTTGCTTTCTGCAGTTCTGTAGAGCGTACTTTTTTTCCGTTCTGAGAATAGCGTTTGCCTCTGTGCTCGCCTTCTCCTCGGTCTTTGAGAAGTCAATCTCTTTCAAGGTTTAGTGCTTAGCAGTGACTTACAATTCATGCTGTCCATTATTCACATCATGAGTGTGTCTGCGTGTGTGTGTGTGTGTGTCTGTGTGTGCGCATGTATTGTATCATCCTTGTCATCATCACGTCCATGAATGGAGAATATGGATGCTACTTCCTATTCAAGAGAGTTTAACTCACCTCAGTACAAAGAAAAGGTACACACACATGCTCACATACACACACACAAACACACACACACACATACACACACACTCACACACGCACAGGTCAAGTTGAAGCATGAGTGTGTGGCGCCCCTTATTCATATCACCGTCCCGCCATCCATCACAGCATGCTTCCTATTTCCTGTTTTCCAGATCATAAACTTATAAGGCCAATGACAGCCCCCAGACAGAGTCAAACTCTTCTCAATCTAAATGATTTATCCCTCCATCATACTCTCTTCCATCCTCTCATCCATCCATCCCTTTTTCTGTTCTGTGCTGTTTCCTTCGCTCATCTACCATTCTCCAGGCAGCCTCGGACCCTCGAAACGCCTGAATGTCAGACTCTTGGCAGGAAGTTCTCTGACAGTGGCAGGTAAGGCATGTAGGCCGGCCAAGCGCACAGCCAGCCAGAGCTTGAAATGAACGTTAGCTATCAGCAAAAACACTTGAAAAACTGTGTCTGTCGCTGGTAGTGCTTCAATTCCACTCACCATTTTGGCCGGAGCCATCTTTTCTTCAATTAGCCTTTAATTATATCATTCAGATTCTCAGATACACACAATTAAAATACACTCACCACTGAGGAAAATTACTGTGGGCATGTAAGCCACTGGGGTCGATGATAGTGCCTCCACTTCAGAGTACCAGGATCATCCCGTAACTAAACAGTATATTTATCCTGTGAGGGATAATTACTCCTGCTTTCAGAGTTTTCAGCCGACACCGGTGCAGTTTCTCTTAATTGTCAGGAGCTCAGGTGTCGGCAGGGGTTTGACTCATCAAACACTGAACTGGGGTCAGATGTAACACACCCACCTTCAAAGATCTTGAAGAGAGACAAGGTGGTTTTCAAATGCAACTGTGGAACAAGATGTAGAGTTTAAAGCAAATACTTAACTCAAAAAGGATCATAATAAGGCACTAATGTGTGCAAAAATGCACATTGCAAATGCAGAATGGTTTGGCTAAACGGCGACAGTATGATTACGTTTAGTGTGTTAGATATCAGAGTTTTACTCATCTGACGTTGCCAAATATCTGCCATTTGATTGGCTCTGGGCTTGAAAACAAATGACACTTCTGTTTTTTTTCTGTCCAAGAAGAAATAAGTCTCATTTATGGAATGAAGGGATGAAAACCTCGCCTTCTTGTTTTCTTTTTTCAAGAATAAAAAATCTGATTCTGTCTATCAGCACTTACATGTCAGACCGTTTAATTAGCGGGTCACAGAACTGAGCAATGTGGCTGTGTTTCTATGAGGACAGTCCACAGGTGAACACCAGCACGTTGCTCTGCCCCAGTGCAGCTTTAGTGCTTTGAAATGCTTTGAAATGTAATGCCAGCCCACAGCGTCTGTGCCCATTTCTCACCAGCTATTCTGCTTGAGTTTCTGCACGAGGTTAGTGCTTCATCAGCCCTCTTAGCTCAAGAGCTTTCACAGCCTTTAGGTGCGTGCTGTACACTTCACCGTAACAGTGTTGAGTTTCTCTGCAAATTAAAGCTAACGCTGCTTGAGAAAAAAAGATTGTGAAGTTTTTTTTACTAATGTGATGTTTAGCGTTCTTCAGATTACCTTGACTCTTTCATTTAGTTATCTTTTGTTGCTTTTTTCCTCCCCATTTTTTCTTACCCCACCCCCCCATCCCTTTTCCTATTTTTATTTCTGCATGCTGCTGCGTTGCTCTGTGTTGCGGGGCTTTGGGTTTGTATGGTGTGTGTTTTGTGTGTGTGTGTGTGTGTGTGTGTGTGTGTGTGTGTGTGTGTGTGTGCATATCAGAATCAAGCCCACCTCAATCTTAAGGGGCTCCAGAGGAAAAAAAGGCCCTCTGAAGCCTCTTGGTAAGGTGTCACGCCTTGAATCATCGCCCCAAAATGCCTCCAGGGACACAGGAATTCATCTATTGATCATTTAACTTTGAGGAACAGGACAGGGCTGCCCCTACTCCCCTACACACTTCTGTGTGTGTGTGCGTGTGTGCGTGTGTGTGCATCGGTGATGACATGAACGTAGCTGCTGCTCTGTGTTTCTGTGCATTTTGGTGTGTGTGTTTCTGTGTTTGTGCAAAAGTACATGGACACCTGAAGGTCCTTGTGTCCGTGCTGTGAACGTAAACGCTGCTGTGCATTGTGATTTGAGTGGATGTGCTGGTGCAGTGTTCATATTTTTAGTTGATGTGGATGTTAAATATTTATTTTGAGTGCTTTGAGATCTCCCCGTGTCCCGTAAACAACAGCTGAACCGCTATCGGGGTCAATTTGACAGACACAAGGGAAATGGAGTTCCCCAGTATGTGTCGCAGATTCATAAATTTAACGCGGCAGTCTTTGGTTACTGCTCCCTTATTTTGTGTAGTGGCACAGATGATAGTCAACGAAATTATTTGTGAATTATTGTGTCACTCAGATGATGAAGAAATCCCAAAAAAAAAAATAAAAAATTCTGGTAGAAATCCATGCATCCTAATATATTTGCCATGCCCGTGAGTTTTAATAATAACCCCTACTCTTGTGTGTTTTGTGAGAATGGATGAGAAAAAAAAAAAAGTGTGTGTGTTCAGATGTGGTTGGATTTGTGTTCAAGGCTTCCTTGGATGCCACCTGCTCTGAGTGTTTTCACCGTCTAAATCTTTATTTGCTGCCTTTTTTTGCGACAGGATCCCTCACTGTCAAACCCCAAACAAGCCTCACCTTGTGAATCTGTTGTCACCGCGGATCTTTCACCAGAATCTGTTCACCGCTCTCCTTACATCTCCACCGTCCATGTTACATGTTATAGGACTTGACAGAAGGGGGGGCGGGGGGGTAGCTGTTCCCCCCTCTGAGGCTTTTCTAACCCCCTCAGTGTAATCTCACTTGTATTGTCAGAATAATATTGTGTGCTGTGTGAATTGGAGAAACTCAATTGAAGGCTCAACATGTGAAGTCTAAGTGGCGGGTGGTGGTTTTACGCCTCGGACCACACACACGTATTGACTTTCACTTTCTCTCCACTTTTTTTTTCTCCCACTCTTTTCATCCTCGTTGTGTTTGCTCTCTCGCTCTGTTCCTCCGACTCTCTCTCCACTCCTCTCCGTCTCTCTTTTATTATCACGTTGTGTTGTTTAGGGGCCACCTCCAAGGTGGTGCGTCTCTCTCCTCCTCAGTAACGTCCTCCTCAGCCCGCAGAGTCAGGCAGCTCCCACAGGTCCCCGCCAAGAGCAGCACCGTCGAACAAGGTGTGTGTTTTTCAGCGTGTGTGTGTGTGTGTGCAACAGCGATGGAGAGAGTCCTTAAACACCACACTCAAGCAGACATTTTACTAAATTAGAAGCTGTATGTATGAATGCATCAAGTGTAGCTTGATACATTCTACTGTCTGAATTTTTCATTTATTATTCTTTTTATTATTATTATTATTATTATTATTATTATTATTATTTGTTTTTTTTTGTTTTTTTTTATATTTTTATCTTAAATATATATTTTGTCATTTTTCTTTTTCTTTTCCTTTTTTTCTTTACATTTTTTATTTTTTATTTTATTTTTTATTTTCATTTCATTATTATTATTATTATTATTATTATTTATTTATTTATTTTCTTTTCTTTTTTCTTTTTTTCCCTCAGACATTGGCCGCCTGTATCTGTCCAGGTGCTTTAAATTTAGCTCTGATGATGTTAGATTATGGTGGAACCTGATTTGTGGGTGTGGGTTTACCTACCTATTTAGGACTGTCTCTCTCATTGTTTGGTAAGATAACCTGATGAAGGTCTACGTACCGAAACGTTGTTATTAAAGTTCTCCTTTTGCAAATGATGCGAGCGGTGTGCGGGAGTTTTTTGTTCTGAATATTGCCGGTCTCCGGTTTTCTCCTACGCACCTGCCGACCTACAGGTGTGCAAAAGGCTCACTTGGTGACTAAATTAGAAGGCAAATTACTGGCGAAAAACTTCACTTGAGCAAACGTAAAAGAAGAGTCACATCTTTTCATTGAAATTTTAAAAGGATGACGACAGAATAAAATAAGATATCACAAAATAAACAACACTGCAAAATGCGTATGGAGGGCTGCAAAATGTGTTCTCTGGAATGGATGCGTCCTAAAAGTAAAAGTGAAATCGCCGAATTATAAATGAAAAGCTACCCAGCTGCATTAAGTGTATGTTACAGTGTGTGTTGTTATATCACATTATTGATATTAGTGTTCAAGCTACAAAAGGCATCTCCTCTCCTTGAGTCTGTGAAGCGGCAGCCCCGCCTTCCTCGCCTTCAGCTGCTCAGGTTCCCGCCCACAGCATTTGTCAGGTGGGCCGTCATCTCGCCCGAGGCCGAGTGAACGTCCAGCCTCCGCCCACTCCGCTGAGAAAGCAGACGGAGAACGCAGCTGATCGCTCTCCTCTGCTGGTGTTGTTAGGACTCGCCAGAAAAATCCTTATTTCTATGCATCCAGACAACACAAACTGTTAATTTAACCAGGCTGCTCGCTTTGTAAGGTGTGATTTATGACTGTATAAGGCAATACGGGCAGTGTATGCTTTGCTTGTTCCACTTTTTGGTTGTTATGCGCAAACTCCAGTTCCAAAAATCCAAAAACATGTCGCGCCTCTCTGACTTAAAGCAGGCAACAGTACAAAGCCAACAGGTCACGTTATCTATTATTAATTTCTATAGTTTATGGTTGTGGTGTAGGGAGGGGGAGGAAGAGCGGTCAGATTGAACCACTGGACAGGCAGACTCGTCTCCCGTGAAATTTAATTTAACATGATATATGTCAGCTTAAACTTTCCCCAGTGGAGCTGCAGTGGTTTACCTCCTCAGTTCCTCTGTGGAGAATTTTCTTCCCACCAGTGATCATACCTGACGCCAGAATAAAAGTTTGATAAAAACAGTAAATCTGTGGGAGTCAATGGGACGTCCTGTTCTGCTGCAGCCGCACTAAGTAAGAATAAGACGTGCAGACTGACTAGTGTGAAGTTTAATTCAGAGATTGTGATGCGTTTTTTTTTGGCATGCGTGTGTGTGTGCGTGTGTGTGTGTGCGTGCAGCCCTGGCAGCGGAGGAGCGTGTTCGTCAGCTCCAGATGAGGGTTCACTCCAACAGGGCGCCGCCTGCCACCACCGCCAGCCAACAGGAGCTAGAAAGATCCCTCAAGAACAAACGGGAGGTAGGACACAGCCTTTTTTAAAAATTTTATTTAAATTATTGTTCATCTTATTATTTTATGTCCATGTAAGGCAATTTATTTTCGGCCATATTCACCTGTAGAGAGGAGATTCTCTGCTTGAAGGAGGCAGGAAGAGAATGAAAAGTGATGCTTCCTCAGAGTTTTGAGCAGACAGTCTGTTGTATAATCTGTTGTGGTGAGTTGCATTGGTCGTAATAAATTCCATTAGAATCACGGGCAGGAAGTGTTCAGCCTGATCACTGGTCAATAAAATGAATTAGTTCCAGCCGGGCAGCCGGTCAGGACCGAGCCTCGGAAACAGAAATTTACAATCCGTCCTGGTAGTTTTTCTTGTCCCAAACTCACAGACAATTGACATTTTTATGGCCGTATCCCGACTTTCACGCATGTGTACATGCCATTAGCAGAACTTTTTTTTTTTTTTTTTTTTTTTCAAAGACGCCAATGCCGTCTTTGAGATGAATTACACCGTCCCCCATCTGACTGCCCGCTGATGATCTATCCCCTCACATTTAAATCAGTTAACCTTCATGCAGACTGAAACAGTCAGCCCTGAGGGACGGCGCCGTGATAGAGATTAAAACATACAGAAAGTAACAGCAGGATGATCGAATATAGAGGAGAAGAAAAGACAGAAGCAATGATGGAACGAGAACGCATCAAGGCTGTGAGGAAGAGAGAGCACGAAAACACCCGGGCCTGAAAATGTTTTCCTGATCCTTTACAAAAAATAATAAAACGTGAAGTCTTATAACAGGTCATGTTTGACTGACGTACAGTTGATTTTTAGTGCCAATAATCAAGATATTTCTACCATTTTCATACTGAAAAAAAGGATGGAAAAGCCTTTATACCAACTTTTAGACCAATGGACACGAAAAGTCTTTGTTGAAAACCAGTCCAGCTATCACAAGAGTGCAAGATGTTTGCACACATGAATTAAAAACGCCTCATCACAGTCAGTTCAGGTTAAGAGCTTCCCATAGACAGCCAGTGTGGGCTCAATTCTACTATAAATACTGTAAGTAAGCAATCAAACTGCATTATATACATTATATCAGATGGACCACACTGACTGGAGCGGATTTTATTTTATTTTTTAATTTAAAAAAAGCCGATATTAGCCCTATATATCAGTATCAGGGTTCATTTTTTGTTTCCATAAAGAAATACCAAAACAAACAAACATAAATTGTTGTTGTTATCCCGTGACACGGCACAGCAGCACAGATTCATTAACGGTGTGTGTCGTGTGTGTGTGTGTGTGTGTGTGTGTGTGTGTGCTCCAGCTGTATAAGGACCAGAGGAGGAGCTGTGAGAATGTTTCCCATAAGTCCTCAGACAGTGATGTCAGCGACGTGTCAGCCATCTCTCGAACCAGCAGTGCCTCTCGCATCAGTAGCACCAGCTACATGTCCATCCAATCAGAGAGACCCCGGGGACGCTTCAGGTGCACACACACACACACACACACACACACACACGCACACACACACACAGCCGTTCCTTCTAGATTCATGTTTCTCTATATTTTTGCCTGATTTTACGCTCAATCCTCAAACGACACAGCTGAGTTATACAGTTTGTTTTAGGGTGTGATGTCATATAAACTTACAAAAATGTGATGAGAACATAATATCAGTGATTTTACACAGATTAACAAATTGTAAAACTTTAATTTTAATTGACAGATTAGAAAAAAAGCCCGCCTGCAACAGTGTGGTGCCCCCTGTTGGAGAAACCACACCACTGGCTTTGTTCCCCCTGCTCACTTATTTAACTGAGCTCAGTTAAAGGTGGCTGCCTTTGATATAAATATATATAATTTTTTTTATTTTTCATTTATTACTGCAGCTTCTGATTCAGGTGCTGACAGAATGTGGCAGTTTAATATCAGCTTTACAGTCACTTTAAACAATAAAAGCTTTTACGTCTGCACAGATAAAGCTGGTGTTATTTGAGTTACGGTGAATTAAGAAAATTCGCCTCATCAAGAAACGAAATGCTTATATTCCAACTTTATATTGGTCAAATAAATTGTAGTATTCAGTCCTGCAGTTGAAAATTAATTTTCAGTCAAATTTGTCCTTGTATAAATTGTATTTTTAAGTGTTTATTCATTTAGAGACTGAGATTAGACAGAAAACAGTGTTCTTGTTGTGAAGCTGACTGCACGCAGCCTGTCTCCTAATGTTAACATTTACATCAGTAAATATTTAGAGATTTATCAAGTGGATATTATAACATTTTTCATGACTTTGTTGCTGTGCTTTTCAAATGAAGTGATGCTACAGTGAATGTACTTGGTTCAGATGAATATCCACCTCCATAAGTCATTTAGTCATGAGGCTGTGAAGGAAAAAATGACCAATTGTGTGACATAAATCCATCTGATATTGACATTTCTTTCCAGAAAAGTCTCAAAACAGGAAAACTGCATTGGAATTTGATCTCTCCATTGGTGTATTTCACCTGTTTTCCTCAGTATCACAATAAATTTACCTGTAACCATCAAACACACATGCAGACTGAATTTAGGTTTTACGAAGTGGCGTCTTTGTGTCTGCGTGTGCGCACACAGCCGGGCCATGCGTGCCACCGGCCGCCACATGATGAAGAGCACCAGCGTGAGCGGCGAAATCTACGGCATGGAGCACGCCGACGGCAGCCAATCAGACACGGCGCTCGGCAGCCTGGGAGGCGGGATCAAGAAGCGACGCTCCAGCCTCAGCCAACGGGTGGTCGCCATCCTGCCGTCCCGACGCAGCCGGAGCACGTCCCAACTCAGCCAAACAGGTCGGACCAGACTGACGGACAGGACGGAGACTGAGACGTCATCAGAGAGACAGAGACAGACAGAGAGAGACAGACAGAGAGACAGACAGAGAGAGAGAGAGACAGAGAGACAGACCGAGAGAGAGACAGACAGAGAAAGAGACACACACAAAGCCTCCTTTTCCACCTGGCTTTAACATGCATCCTGTGTCCACATCTCAGTCCAGCTGGATTACAGGCACACCTGAGCTTAAAATATAGAAAACCTTTATTATCTTCGTCTTGCAAATACAACAAAAATTGCTTTTTCTGACAGTCAACTATCAAAAAACAACAAATATATTTTCTTTATCCACACTGAAATCTGATTTCTCTTTCACAAATTTTATTTGTCATCAACACGTTAATACTGAGACAGTAGGATAAAAGCTAAGACCGCTGCTGATAACACTGGCCACCTTTTGGTGGGAAAACAGATTTTATGGTACAAACAATTCAGTTATTTGATATTCAGTTTTTCAGTCAGTTTGACATCGGCTACACATCTTTCCAGTGTTATCCTAAATTTGTAGCTGATGATGTAACGCAACCACAAATAAAATCAAGTGATGTGGTGACACCACACTGCAAAAAGTCAAATCTTACCAAGATTATTTGTCTTATTTCAAGTAAAAATGTCTTATTTCTAGTCAAAATATCTCATTACACTTAAAATAAGACATGATCAGCTAAGAAATAACTTGTCTTTAGACAATTTTCACTTGTATCAAGTGAAAATTTACTTGAAACAAGTGAAAATTTGCTAGAAACAAGAAACATATTCTGCCAATGGAACAAGCAAATAATCTTGGTAAGATTTGACTTTTTGCAGTGCAGATATAAAATATGTCAATAGAGAAGACTCTTCTAACGTGGATTATTTGAGCTCAAACTGTTTGGACTCCAGATTTAGTGACTCGGCTGTAACCCTGCCGTGAGTTTCATTCTGTTTCTGGTTTCTTGTTATCTGTGAATTTTGTGTTTGTGCGTCTAAATTTGCCTTTGGAGCCGGTTTGGATGATGGGACCTTCAGCGCATCTTAACGGGGATTTATGCCTGGATTTGATGTGTTTGTCCTCTAGTCAATAACAGGATGCATGTTAAAGAGGTTGTAGCACACACACAGACACACACACACACACTCAAATACAGATGGACGGTCATGACGTGGCAGAGAGACAGGCAGAGAGACAGGCAGCACAGCTGGGACCGAGACTGTCGCACATGCAGATGAACTGAGCCTGAGTCTATCCAGTGTTGCTGCTGTTCTTGTTGTTTGTTGTCTGTTGTTTATTGGGTTTGTTGTTGTTGTGTGTGTTATTTCAGAGGCGGCGGGTAAGGCGGCGGAAAGACAGAAAGGTAAAGCATAGATAGACAGACAGACAGACAGACAGAGAGGCAGGTAGACAGGCAGACAGACACAGTCAGGTAGACACAGGTACACTTTACTTGAAGTGGCATTCAGACGGCATTATGAGCACATTATGAGTGCATTATGAGCACATTATGAGTGCATGATGATGAGCGGTGGGACGTCGCTCAGTCCGTCTCCTTCACTTCTGACGTTCTGCCTCTTCACCTGAGCGTTTCCATGCAGTGAGATTATCTGCTCTTCCTGCTTTAACCTTAATCTGACGGCTGGAGTCAATATTCACTTTCCAGAGGAAGCTTTTCCCTGCAGAACATCGCGCGCCGTCTGCAGCTCCTTGAAGAGTCTTAAATTCAGTTTTTATCAAAATTAGGCCTGAAAAAAGTCTTGAATTTGAATTTATGAGGTCTTAATTTCCTCATAGACATTTTATCACATTTAATTTATATTTATCCATCGTTTAATTTCTTGTCGGCAAAATGAGTCAAGCTCTCCTGCATGAAAGTCGGCATTTCTGCTGTTGCAAAAACTCCTTAAACTCACGCGCTGCACTTAATTCATTTTATATTTACTCCCGTACACAAAACATATTATAAAAATCCACTAAAATCCCTGGACTTACCTGTCCCAAGTTCTGTGTAGAAACAAACACAAAAAAACTCCTGGTTAGATTTATTCCAGCTGCTGTCTAAGCTAATAGAGTCTGTCAGAAACATGCAGTCAACAACAGCTAACCTAAAACAGACCTTAGCACCAAGACCACATACATAGAGCCTGAGTTTTCTAGAAATTAGTCTTAAATTTGGTTAAGATATGTCTTGAAAAAGTCTTGAAAGGCATTACATTTAAATCTCTCATACCCGTAGACATCCTGCATCAAATGTGCTGTGTTGTTTGAGTGCAACGCAAAAGTGGAAAACTCCAACACCGCTCGATCCACAGGAAATTTACTCTCTAAATTCAATATATTTCCACACTGATCCTGTTTGCCGGCGACCTTTTGAAGCATCCAGTCAGACTCAAGATACCGACAGCCGACACTGAGTTATATGCCATAAATTTAAAAAATATCACGACCTTGGACAAAAAAAGACATTACACAGAGCCTGCCAGCAGTCAGACGGTGGTGTCAGTCATTTAGTGGAGGTTTTTTTTATGTTATTGCTACTTTTACACAAGTAAAGGGTTTGAGGTTAGGGTTAATGTGATCAGAGCATGCTATGATAAACAAGATGCAAAAATAGGGTGTAGAGGATTGAGAATTAATAAATGATTTTATGTTGTTATTATTATTCTCATAATTCTCATTCTTTGTGAGTTTCTGATGCTTGATGCAGTTGTAAAACAAAGGATATCCCTGCTTTTAATTGGCTCATGCTCACGTTCAAGTCCAGGTTTATTCGGAGCATCATAATGCACTTCAAGTAAAGTCTGACTGACAAAACAGATCCAAATATCACGCAGGCAGACAAATCACCAGTTTGTGCATGAACAGAGAGAAACACAGAGAGCTAGACAGACAGGAAGTGTATAGCTTTTATAGGCAGATAATAACAAAAACAGTAAAGCAGATCAACACTTGTGAGGCCATCCCAAATCCCAAATCCCAAATCCCTGCACGCTTCTTTACTCCCCCGCTCCTGCAACCACGACCCAAACTTACAGCTCCTGGCTCCGTTTTTTTTTTTTTTTTTTTTTTTTTTTTTTTTTAAGAAAAAAGACCGATAGAAAATTCTGGTGTTATTCTGGCACTGAAGTCCATCCAAAAACACGTTTCAGAGTGGTCAAATAAAGCATTTAAAGACGTATTATTTTGATTAGATCTGAAAAAATGTTTCTCGGTGTGTTATTTCTCTGTCGAAAAATGTGCTCAGCATTTTCATTTTCATTTTAAGGTTCATCTCATGTGCAAAAGCAGTATGATATTCGACTCTAACCGGTATTAAAAACTGGCATTATGAATTTAATTTGATGAAACTTGAAACCAGAAGCCGTGAAAATCAATCAGTTCAAGAAACGGTTTCACCAAGCAATCAGGTTTATGTCTTCTATTGTGATGAAACTGCTACAAAACATATTTGCAGGCCGCACTTGTGATTTTTGTTCTCAGAGAAGTGTGTTTCAGCCCTCTTCATTTTAGTACAGGCCCCAGTATTTAGCTGTCAGTCCAGTTTTATTAACAAGAGGGAACAAAATGTACCTCTTCCTCTTCCTCCAAAGCATTTTTAGACGAGCTTTTTGGATGGACTCGAACGATTCATGTGAGCTGGGTTAGTCCTTGAGCTTTGATGCAGAAGCTTCACCATTGCAGCCGTTTTAAGAAAGACTAAACCAGCTGATCTGATCTTAAACCTCCTCCTGCAGTGACTTTGGCACCTGAGTCCAAATTCCCTGCTCCCCTTAAAATACTTGACCCTCCTGTTATGTTCACATTTTTGAACATCTTTTATGTTTGGGGTCAATTTGACCCCTGCAGTTTAAACTTCCACAAAATTATTATAACTAAAATTGTTATCAAAGTTTATGTGTCAAATACTTTATGTTTCTTTGTTGATTACCTAAATAGCCCTTTAAATAAAACATAACTCCCTCCCACCCCCACTTATACATCCAGTATTCCTGTTACGCCACTATGGAAAAATATTCAAATCACCATAAAATCTCACTGATTGACCTAAAACTGGAAATAAATATTAATTTTTGGTGTTTTAATGGCTTTATATTATTTCTAAGTACAGATTTTTGTTATTTATAACTGATGCGGTACAAAGTGTGTACAGGACATTGAAAACATATCATCATGTGAATTTCATCTTTACCCGGAAGCAAAAAAAATGCCGTTAATTATTTATTTAGAGACGTTAAACATTGGCTGGGGTCAAATTGACCCCAAACATAATAGGAGGGTTAAAAATAAAAATGAAATGAAAAAGTGATCTGAGATTATCTCTACTAATAAGTTTCCTGAGCAACATGAGAGCAGGTGGGAGATCCTCTCTGCGCTTGCAGGAGTCACTTACTCTTCCCTTTATCTTGCACTCCAGTGGATTATCTGCATGCTGCGTTTGGGTTTTTCAGTTGCTGGTGGGATCACCTGAGCGGGGTTTTAATTTGCGTGGCATGGCCTTCATGGTGATAAATCTGAGCCGATTGTTATCAGGCTTATCAAACTCAAAGGAGCCCTTTTAAACTTTGTAATCCAGCATCACATTCCTTCTCTGTTTTTTTTTTTTTTTTTTTTTTTTCATTCCTGTGAGCCAAAGCAGGACCAAATTAGCATCACGCTTTAATTAACCGGCCGCCGTGACTTGAGACGCCTGATAATGGCCGTGGTTTGAAATGCCGTCACCTGCGGCGTCCGCACCGTAACGCCCTCTCTCTGTCTTCGCCGCAGAGACAACGACGGGCAAGAAGGCGGCGAAGGGCGGCAGCAGCAGCATCCAGAGGAGCGTGGAGACGGGCATGGCGGTGGAGTACCCGCGCGGAGGATCGGCCATGAACCGGCAAGCCAGCAGAGAGTCGACGGACGGCAGCATGAACAGCTACAGCTCTGAGGGGAAGTACGTGACCACCTGACCTCCCGCTCTCTGTACTCGCTCTCCACGTTAACAAGTCTCATCTCAGCTCTTAAAATCCTGTTTTTCTTCAAACAAAGTGAAAAAATCTGCCGGTGGGATGAGATAATCCCACTTTTCCCAATGCTGATCTACTTGTTTCTTGACTTTTCTTGAATCAAGTGTCGTTGTGTTGATCCCAGTGGGCTGATCTGCCTTACTCTGCCTTGTTTCAACAGATTTATGCCTGTTCCCAAAAAAAAAAAAAAAAAAATCCTGAATCAAGTGAAACTGCATTTGGGAACAAGTTAGATTATCTCATTCCTTTTGGCAGATTTTTCACGCATTTTAAGAAAAGCAACAGCAGTTTTGCCTCACAGCTGTGGCGTTTTAGCCACTGCTGAAACATTTTGACGAACTCGCTGCTTTGATACTGAAAGACGTTGTCACAGCCCGTGACAAATTACAGCAAACTCAGTGTAACAATTCGGGGTGTCGTGACTTCGACTCTAAACTGAAAATTAATCGAAATGCACGTTTGATTTTGGCCTTTAAATCACGAGCAGGTTTGCAGGTTTGCAGGATTTCTGCTGTTCTGCACCTGCGAGTTTGCGAGTTTGTCCTGATCCGGAGAAGCAGGAGATTTTAAACACCGTGTGTCTGCTAACATCTGGCAAAGTCCCGTCAGATGGTCGGTCTACCAAAGAGTAGACCCAGATGTTATAATCATGTTGTGAGCATTACTCAATAATCAGTGTGTGTGTGTGTGTGTGTGTCAGTCTGATCTTCTCAGGGATGCGGCTGGGTGCTGACAGCCAGTTCAGCGACTTCCTGGATGGTTTAGGCCCCGCCCAGCTGGTGGGCCGACAAACACTGGCCACACCTGCCATGGGTGAGTGACACCTCAATCCGCTGCACGTTTCACACGCTACGTCTCTAGATACACTATAATACTCAGATTATTCACGATAATGCCCTCAGGTGTGTGTGTATGTGGTGAAGGTGTGTGTCTCTGGTGCACGCAGGTGACGTTCAGATCGGTATGATGGATAAGAAAGGCCAGCTGGAGGTGGAGGTGATCAGGGCACGAGGCCTTACCCCCAAACCAGGCTCCAAATCCCTCCCAGGTAACACGCACACACACACACACACACACACACACACACACACACACACACACACGACAACCCAAGCAGAAGCAGAAACAGAGGGCTGTGGCTTCCCTGCTGTCACTGAGCCCCAAAATTACAAACAGTATAATATCACAATAACACTTTAAACCAGGCGTTGCTGAACATAAAACACCATCATTCAAATGGACAACGAGTTTTCACAAATCCATTTTAGCCTCATTAAATACAAACTGTGTTCGCTTCACATCGCCAGATGCAAACCAAACCAAAGCACAAACTGGAGCTGTGCACGTTTGACACAGAAACATCTGCAAACTCCAGAAAACACAACACACATTTCTCACATGATTCACAGTCGGCGTGAGTTTTAGTCTCGATCAGGCTTTTAACCCTTAGATGCATATGTGGGGTCAAAAATGACCCCGGAGGTGTTTTTAGTCATTTTAAATGTTTGTTTTTTTTTTAGTCATTTAATCTTCCATGTATTCCTCAAATAGGTTGTCTTTGACATGAGGCCATTTGGATTTGTATCTAACTGTTATATTTTTTAAGTAATTGCATGTTGGTGTTTTGATAGCTGCATTGATAGCAATGTTTTGATCAAATGAAAGAAGGTGATAAATCAGAGCTACTCAACTTCAGATGGCTCAGGGGCCCTCAGCAAAATTCAGCTGTGTCCAAGGGCGGAAAGCTAAACATGTCTGTCCTATTTTTTAAACATTTAAACAATAATTTTGTCACAGGCTACACGACTAGTCTAAAAATGAATGAAACATACAGAAAACAGCTACATTTCCATTCAAGGCCAAATCTCACTGAATAAAAGATTGTCATGCAGTGATTAATGATGAAATCATCAGGTTACAACAAAATGAAAGGACATTTCTGAAGTTTACAGCATAAAACCCATTCATTTCAATTGGGGTAATTTTTGACCCCACTCATGGAAGAGTGTAGGGTTTGGTGAGCCATGCATCTAAGGGTTAAAGAAAAGATTTGTTTTGGAATTATTTTGTGTTCTGTTGTTTCTTGGGACCCTAAATTGGCCCTCAGTCATAAAACTCTGAGCTCTCCTGATTCAAACCTGAGCCCAGCAGGTCCAGTCCAGTCCTCTGGTCCATGTCGGCACCATTCAGCTGAATCAGTTCTTCAATTATCAGTGTCTTGGGTGCATTTATGACTTTATTGATTTAATTTGTTTTTGATCTGTCCAGGTACAAAACAACAACAAAAAAAAAGCAAAATCCGGTCATTATCGTTTACGTCATGCCAGAAATAATCCCACGTCTTTTCTCCTCCCCCCTTTTCTGCTTTATTCATTCCTCCCAACATGTTTGTATAATGTGGGTTTTTATTGCACTTGTTCTGTATGGAAGCCTGCCTCCATGTAAATGTACTCTCTGATTAAACTTGTCTCTCTTCTACATCTCCTCCTCCCTCCAAACGACCCTTGTTCTCTTCTCCTCCTCCCTCCATCCTCCTCCTCTTTCTCCCTCTCTCTCATTCCTCTGCCTCTTCTCTTTATTCCAACACTCCTCCCCTCTCTCCCTCCTCTTTCTTTCCCTGCATGTTTCTCCTCTGTCTCCATCTCCCCCCTCTCTTGTCTTGCCTCCTCCTCCTCCCGATCTCTTTCTGCATTTCCCTCTTGCCTCTTCCCTCCCCTCCCCTCCTTCGCTCTGTCCTCCTTCTCTCCATCCCTCCCTCCCCAGCTCCCTATGTCAAGGTGTACCTGCTGGATAACGGAGCTTGTAAAGCCAAAAAGAAAACCAAGATTGCACGAAAGACCCTGGAGCCGCTCTACCAGCAGCACCTGCTCTTCGAGGAGAGTCCCCAGGGCAAGGTGCTCCAGGTAATCTGCCATGTGTGAGGGTGTGTGTGTGTGTGTGTGTGTGTGTGTGTGTTGTGACAGTACTAATCCCAAACTCCTATAAAATGAATGACTGTGAAAAACAACGAGTCCCACAAGGAGAGAAAACCTGCAGCATCCAGTTCCAGGTCTCGCAGGTTCCTCTGTGCTGGCCTGTTTATGTTTGCATTCATGCAGAAATCCCATCTAAAAAAAAAAAAAAAAACGATTTTTAATAACACCTTCCTGCTTTCTTTTCCTTTTGCTCTCTGTCAAGCTTTAACTTAGAGAGACGGTTTTTCAGAGATATTGAAAAATCTCCGTTTCAGAGATTTCGGAGAGGTATTTTGTAGTTTGATGCATAATAATGATCTTAATGTTTTTTTAAAAATAGATTACAACGTGCTTTAAAGCTACAACATGAAAACAAAAGGCCATTTAGACTCAACTGGCAAAAATATGCATTAAGCTTGTATTTCATTATTGATTCATACCAATATATTGTATGCTTACTCCATGCATTTGTTAGCTAATCTCACTGGTCTTCACTTAAATCATTCCTTTGTAATTTTGATTATTGCAACTTTTTAACAGTCAGTTAAAAGCAGACATGATATAATTTAGAGTAACACCACACTTCTAAAACAAAAATAGAGGTTAATAACAATGTATTGTTTGGGTCATATGGATAAAAAAAGACACTATAAAACAAGTGAATCTTTTTCGGAGCAGCTATTTTGACATGAAACGGCAGGTAACCATCAGCAGGTGGTGCTGATGAAGTTTCTGTTGTGTTTGGTTGTGTCGGAGGCGGGACACCTTCCTCTGCACTGATGTGCTTGCTGTTGAGTCCCTCATGTTGACTTGATGGCAATTTGAGATTCTTGGGCAGGCGTTCGACACACAGAAACTTTTTTCAACCCCAAACATGCATCAAATTGTGTGATTTTCCATGCAGGGATGTTATTTTCACCGACGTGTGGACATGAATGGAACAGAACCTTCATTAGATAGATAGATAGATACTTTATTCATCCCGCAGGAAATTCGCAGTTTTTCAGCAGTATCCACAGATTACAGATTAAATAAATCAATAAAAAAAAGATAAAAAATAAAGACTAAGATCTAAGTACAACATAAGATCTGAGTACAACAGAATAAGATCTAAGTACAAGTGTCAAATGTGATTAGAAACACCTGTGTTGACTCCTCAGGTTAGAACGGCAGTGTTTGTTGAACACAGACTCTGATGTGCTTCGTCTCTGTCCTCCAGGTAATAGTGTGGGGCGACTACGGACGGTTGGACCACAAATGCTTCATGGGCGTAGCACAGATCCTGTTGGAGGAGCTGGACCTCTCGAGCACGGTGATTGGCTGGTACAAACTGTTTCCCCCGTCCTCGTTGGTGGACCCTACGTTAGCTCCGCTCACGCGGCTGGCGTCCCAGACGTCATTGGACAGCTCAGGACCGCCACCGGGCGTTCGATCCTAGTGACCGGATGGCGACCGCACCCCCACCCCCCAGTACCCAGTACAATACAAACTAATGGACCACAGCTATTGGACCACAACTGAGCAGAGTGCATGAACACGCCCAGGGACGAGGCCGAGGCGCTCTCGGTCAACCAATGACAAGCCAGACGGAGAGACAGGGAACCAGAGAAAGAGAGAGAGAGAGAGAGAGACATAGACAGAACTAGCCAATCAGAGCTTAGCTGGAGTCTGACAATCACTTCTCATACCTTCCCTCTTTCTCCTCCTGTTGCTTTCTTGTTTTCAAAACTTTACTTTTCCCTTCTTTCTCCCTCTTTTGGAGGTTTTTCTCCAAGTCCAACATTATTCAGCCCGTCTGCCTTGTATTTTCTTTCTTTTTTCTTTCCTTCTTTTGTTTGTTTGTTTCTTTCTTTCTTTCTTCTCGTGCAGCCCCCACCCTACCAAGTGACAAACTGGAGTCCTCCGTCCCGGAGCCTCCAGCCAATCAGAGTAGAGCTTGCTGCGAGGCCACAGGGACGAGCAGCGTTAGCGATGTGGGGGAGATGGCAGGTAGCAAACGGTGACGCAGCTCCGAGCGGCTGGGCCGTCACACCGTGGTTTGGCTTTGACGTCTCTACCGCTGTTACCATGGCAACGGTGCCGCCGTGGATACGCCCTGTGGGGCAACGGTTGGCATGGTTTTTTGCAAACCTCTTAGGGAAGGGAGCCTGCACACGCACGTGCACATTCTTAGCCTTGTCGAGAGATGTGAAAGCAAGCACAAGGAAAGCTTGACTCCTTTATTCAGACAGAGGCAAAAACAAAACCTCGTTTTGCTCTTTGTCTTAGAAAAAGAGGAAAGAAAATAGAGGCCAAATTGACGATTTGCGTTTTTTTTTTCATTTTGAGGTTGGTTCTATTTTTTTTTTGATCTATTTTGCCTAGAATTCAGAATGGTACCATAAGGTGCAGACTCCCTCTGTGTGTGTGTGTACGTTTGGTTTTCGAGCGACGGTGTGCCAAAAGACCAACGACAGTGGTCGGGTCACATTCGCCCGAACATCCCCCACCGCCCCCACCCTCCTGACCCCTGACCCCTCAAACTCCCCCTGCAGGAGGGAGCAGCATGACTCGGGGACGCCCCCCGGCCCCAAGCTGCATGCACGTTTTTATTTTGGTTTGGTTTCGTTTTCTTCTATTTTGTAAAACAAAGACGAGACAAATTAATGAAGAATTCTCAGAAAAAAAAATCAAAAAAAAAAAAAATCAAAAACAAACAAGACTAGACTATGTGTGTTAGTTCCACATACTTTTAGGCCAGCTTGTATGTTGCATGTACTTGTACAGTTTGCTCGTACTGAATATGAATACAAAACCGAGAAAAGCCAAGCCATCCCCGCCCCTTAACAGGAGCGGACCAACGGGGGGGATCAACTCCGCCCAGGCCACGCCTACAACTCTGGGTCTAAATATCCATATTAGGACGTCTCCGAAAAAAAAAATCTCTTTCTTTCTCTTTTTGATTTTAACCCTTTGAACAACAGTGCTGTTCTGTAGTACTGAGCATACTCGAGCCCCTGGCGTAACAGAGGACGTAGGTGTCTAGCGGGGGCACGAGACAGAGATAGAGAATGTGTGTATAACAGCTAAATGTATATGAAGTATAATTATGAGTTTGACAGAAATTATAAAGATATAGATATATGAATATAAAAAGAGTGTATCTGACTGTACACCCGTCACCGACGCGCACACATGCACACCTTGTACATACAAATCGGGATGAGCGGCTTGAACTTAAGTTACGAACAAACAAAAAGCATCGCTGACACACAAACATTCCTGGTCTAGTTAAAAGGGGATCTGCGTCCCGTCGACGCGCACGAGCCGCTGAGCGGCGTGGAGCCACAAGGGGGCGCTAACAGGCCTTTCAGTTCTTCCTAGTTGCAGCCAAAAAGAATTAAAAGATAACATGACGAACTAAGAGAACCGATCAGATCAAAGTTTTCTTTCCTCGACCCCTGAAATCCCCTTTTTTACCCGGTTTCTTTACTGCGTATGGTTTGGACTGGACTCCTAAAGCCAATGAAAATCTGGATTTGCGGACATATTTTGCGGATGTTTCTGTTGAAACCCTTGGCGGTGTGGCCGACTGCCCTTTCCTTTGTCAGTATTACTCCAGGAATACTGATTGTTTACAGTCCATGGCTCCCCACTCCCCAACACACGAATCTAGACGAAAGACGAAGTATTCACTGCAACAGTTCTTGTTTGTATAACAGATGTGGCTCTACTGATGTGTATGTTTTATATTCAAGAGTTCATTTTTATTATTTACAAATAAAAGACTGTGTGGAAGAAAAAAAATGGGTTTCGGAAGAGAGTGGCTTCAGTTTACTGCAGTGCAGACGACCTCAGACCCTGATTTTTTTTTTTTTTTTACTCCATTAGCGCACACATCAAGAGAAAGAAAGCCCGTTGCTATTATACTTATTATACAAAATATACTTATTATACTGCATTTACCCGCTGTGGTCACTCCATGTTGTGAGCTGCGACATGGGAGCATCTCTCCATCGGAAAAAGGTTTGTAATTTCTCCTTTTTTTGTTTTTTATGCACAATATTTATGATCATGCAACCAAATCCAACCTGTTGAAACACCGTCAGATGTCAGTTTGCAGGATATCAGAGGCTGTTCAGCTCATCTGGCCAATCAACTCATCCTCAGTGAATTGTTCTCTGCCCTAAAAATGTTTACAGGTTAGATTTCAGAGTTGTTGACAGTCACACTGAAATGATTTTTTTTTTTTTTTTTTGCCTTTTCAGCTCATGCTATCATATCTTACATCTGTTTGACAGTTTTTGCATCAAAAATCTAAATTTCCCCCTGTATTATGAAGATCTCACTGTGTCCCGTTCCTCACATCAAGTAAAAAAAGACTTATCTCTCCCTGAACTGACATCCTGCTGGTTCACACTTCTGAATGATCCCTCCCTGTGCTCCGTATCACCACAATGTCCCCTTTCAACAGGAAATGCATCACATTTAAGAAGCAAGACGCTCTCAAGCCGAAGTTTCAGTGAGACATTTAAAGAGGCAGGAAAAAAATGCGTTCGTCTCGTGCATCAGGGGCAAACAGTATGCACTCACTTTACCTGTGTGGGAAATTGAAACGACAGATCTTGGCTGTTCCTTGTTAATTTTTTTTTAATAGCTCCTTAAAAAATGAATATTTGTCTTTTAGTTGTAATTCACTGTAGATGAATGTAGAGTTTAGACCATCACAGCGCACTAAAACTCTTGATTTAAACCAGACAAATGAAATTCTTCATGGGTCAGCAATTTAAGGCAGAGTGATACATCTCACGTGTTCAAAGATAGGGGAAACTCCGCTGAAGGAAACTGATTTCCTAAGCCTGAAATAAGTATTGATGGATTATCGCTGAATTATTCAGTAACAACTAGTTTACGTTCCATAAACCACATCTGTGTCTTCATATCTCTCTTTCCTACCGACCATCTGAACAACTGGACCTCTGAATTCCCGAGACTGAAGCCGTACACCATCATATCTGGGGATATTTTGGAGGATAATCCTGCGCAAACTCACTCTCTTTACTTTTTATTTGCAAGGTAGAGTTTAGCTGCACCTTTTCCGATGATAAATGTTTATCTTATAACACTTCATAGGGCATTTTTGTACTTATTTGTTAGTTTGACATGCAGAGAGACATGAGGAGAGCAGGACGAGAGGGATTATGTGGGAAAGAAACCCATAGCACCCCATTCCTATATTATACAGCCTGGACTCCTGAGCCAGGACGCCCCGAATCAGTAACATAAATGTAGTAAAATTCATAGTTAGCAGTACCAAACTTTTTGTATTGATGGAAAAGAGCACATTAATTTTAATCAGTGCATACATGAGTTTTGTCATACATTAATAACCAACTACACATCTTAGTGCAGGTCTACACACCTTTGTATTTACAGCTGCATTACTGGCTACATGATGAGCAGTGGGCAAACTACTCAAATATCTTACTTAAGTAAAAGTAGTAATTGGAGAAATACTCCAGCAGTAAAAGTGTTCCTTCTGTAAAATTATCATATGCATATTGTTTGTCACAATATGTTCTCACTACAGTGAATATCAGAGGTGGACAAAGTACAAGGCGCTGCTTCTTTCACTGGAAAAGAAACATAAATGAAACAATACCAGAGTCAAAAAAATACTCCTGTAATTGTAAAGGTCCTGCATTCAAAATGTTCAGTAAAAGTTCAGCAGGATTCTCAGTAAAAAGTAAAAGCATGTCATTGTGAAGGAGAGTTTTCAGAGAGTTGAATTATTGCTGCATGGAAAAGCTTCTTCTGCAAAGTAACGAGGAATTCAGGCTGTTGGAAAAATGTACAACAAGAAAAGTAGAAGGTTTCACTCAGCAGAGATACTTTAATAAAGCAGCAGAACCTCAGAAGTGTGCAGATGTGCAGGGCTGCTGGGTAAACTACACTGTAATAGACCTCCTGCTTATTAATGCCACCTTGTGGTGTGACCGGGAACGACACCAGCTCTCCTGACATCATGGAGATGTCAGCTGCTGCAGAGCACAGACAAGATAAGGAGGGTTGATTATAGGTTTCCATCTCATCGAGAGGTCAGACTTTATTTCCAAAAACGTTGACATGAAATAAAACACATGCACTGTAATTGGTTTATTTGAGAGGAACCATTTATCATCTATGTCTCCATGCAAACCCTTTAAAGAGAGAGAGAAAAAAGTTCATCTCAGTGGCCCAACTTTTTCATTTCACTCACCTCTGACAGGTAAGACGAGAGAAAATGCTTTGCGGTGTCCGAATCAGAGGTAAAATCATCATCAAAATCATCATTTGCCAAGTCCAGTGCATGTAAAGCAATTTCTCACTGCCATCGGTGCACAAACATGTCAGCAGCTGGACCAGCAGTGACACACACCCTCAAGACAACAGCACTCTGCATCACCCAAGTTCACACAAACTCCATTCACAGTCGGATGGTAAAGTTTGCACCTTTACTGCACCAGTTTTGTGTTTAGCCAGACTAACCACAGCCCCTATCTGTTAATATAAAGTTTGTTAAATTAACTCGTTAACGTGCAAGTGAACATTTAAGCAGCTGATTTGGAGGTCAAATGTCGGAGTTTTCCAGCAGAACCTGAACGCACCAAGACATGGAGTCGGTCCACAAGTGTGTTGGACGTCTGCAGTAACTGCTGCTCAGGATATTTTTTTTTTTTATATATTCTCACATATTTGTACATGTAAGATGATGAGGATGTGAATTATGCTGAGGGATGTAATGCAAGGATGTGCAGTCATTAGCGCCATCCTGTGGTGAGTTGTATGTACTGAGTGGGTTTGATTTGGCTTTGAGAAGTTCAATTATCACACCCACAAAAACAGAATTAAAATATTCTCTCTCTCTCTCTCTCTCTCTCTCTCTCTCTCTCTCTAGGAAAATAGCAGAGAGAGAAATATCATCATATTTCTCTCTAATAATGAAAAATGATGTCTAACAAGTGAGCATGCAAAATTGCAATTAAATATGTAAAGGAGACAGTATATAAATGCATGTTCTACCCAAGTATTAATGTTATGTGTTGTATGTTTGTAGATAAACACATTCATGTAAGAAAGTATGCAGAATGAGGCATAAGGCTGCTCGTTCTCTTCATGCAAATGCACATTTTTTCACATCTAAAACAGGGCTTTTATTTTCCTGGGCTAAACAAGAAGAGTCATGGTTTATTCATTGCTCATCACATTTTAAAAACAGGACAAAATGAGCCTACAAGTGAACAGGGTGAAAATGTGTGTATGCCTTTTGTGTGTTTTTTTATATTTGCAAGCAGAATCACACAACACCATTTTTAAACAAAAGAGCGTTTATTGGGTTTCTCTTCTCTCACGTGAAGCAGAGTTTGTAGCTCAGCCAAGACTTCCTGTTAGAAAAAAAACCAAAACAAAACAACAAGCAGCAGACACAGACACACAGTGAGACGTAACACTCGACAAGAGAGACGTTTAATGATGTCATGAAACCGTCTGCCCTCACCTGGAAAGGCTTCACCTCACCACACCAGATGGGTTTGGCTCAACATCACACTCCTGTGGGTGAACTATGACCTCCTTTTTGTTCTTTGTCCTCTCTCAAACACACTCAACTCATATAACTCACATCAGGTTGATATTATTTACTGTAAGGTATTGGAATTAAATTGACCTCAAAATGATTTGTGTCAGCCGACTAAAGCCTGGAAACTCCCGTGAAAACAAAAGAGTTGATTGGAAGTCGCCGACACCTTACAGAGTTTTTCAGGTTACTTTTTTTAGCCACACCTGAGCTGATATACTTTTAGGTAGCTGTCAAACTTTTATTTGATTTTCAGAAGTGCCTGAGGGTATCATTACAGGACTGAAATAACCTTTATTCCCAAGATTTATCCCCAGTTTTCTGACCAGTGAGCGAGTGATTGACTGATTGGGAGCATGGTGGCTGTGATGTGGTGTGTTCAGGGTCCAGACTCTGTCCATGGTGCTGAATTTAACCCCTAAACCCTGAACCCTAGATTCAGACTTTAGGGTTGATATTCATTCAGAATTTGTTAATATCTGATACTGACAAGATCACCATCTGATAAGACTTGGTCCCAAAAAAACCCAATCTATGAATGATGTTGATGTTATATATGTCTTCTTCAAGGGATCAATAACTGTTTACATTACAATAGATGTCATACAGTAGACAGTTATAGTATAATTAATGTCTAGTAATTGAAATAATGGTCAAATTGAGGCATTCCTCATTATTCCAGGGGCTTCTTGGACCCCTGAGGATCCCCAGACTCCAGTTTGGGAACCACCTTTACACACTAACTGGTTTTACTTAAAAAATACTTTTTTTCTTAAGAGAATATTTGTATTACATATTTGCCACTTGAGTTTGTATTTGGCAAATAAACCAAGTGGGAAAAAAAACAGCTATAATATTCCTATAACACTCCAATATGAACCTATATTCTGTAATACTCATATGTTCAGTTTATAGAGTCATAATAATTATTGATTTTGATGCTAAGATATTCCTGTAATATTCCATAGGGTCTTATAGTGCAGTTTGTGGTATTCAAAAGTGAGTTTTACATTGACTTTAATGTACTTTATAGTTCCCTTTAATCTCCTATGATATCTGTATAGTATTCCTGTGATATTCTAATAGGATCATGTGGTATGTCTGTTTTTTGTTTATAGTGAGTTTATTAAACTTCACAGTTCTTTTTTATTCCTTATGATATCACTGTACTATTTATATAATATTCCTATAGGGAGTTTATAGTGTATCTGTGGTGCTTGATAGTGATATAAGGAGCTAATTACCTTTTATGATGCTTTTTATCGTCTGTGGTATTACTATAATATTCCTATGATATTCCGGCTCTTACAGGATATTTTATGGTTCTTTTTATTTCTTGTGGTGTCACTAACCACACTCCTAAGACGTCACATATACTGTAGGCCTACTTTCACTGTGATATTTGTACAGCATCCTCTTGCGTTTCTATTAGCTGTTGCTTTTATCAATACAACAGAGAGGGGGAAAAAAATCCAGCAGAATCTGTTTTTAAATCAAAACTCACTAACAAAAATAAAGTTAAAATAAAAATCTCAGATATCACAGGCAAAGTTCCCTCTAAAAGTTTGGTGATCAGATAATAATAATAATAATAATAATAATAATAATAATAATAATAATAATAATAATAATAATGATAATATCGAGTCAGTCACCAGTCACTGCGACTGCACTTTGTCCCGGAGATTTATTTATACAGAAGTTTTGAAGTGAAGTATTACTCAGAGAGACTTACTTGAGGTTTGGTGAATTGACGCCCCTGGTTAACAGGCAGAATTAAACATAAGGGTGTGGTGTCAGATTAGATTTGTTATTTTTCCCTCGGTGTTAATGGTTTAAAGGCCCCCCAGTCCGGCTGCGCGGCGGCGCTTCAGAGCCCATTATGAAATAGCTGTGGTGTTATAGCAGTCATTACCACAGTATTCCCCAGTCCGCCCCTCAGCACGGCTTAATCAAATTAGATAGCCGGGCTCATGGCTTTGGGAAGGGGGGTGGGGAGCTGGTGTTCTTCTATTGATATTCATTAAAAATACATGATTTATCACTAAGCTCTCCGAGGTACAGTACGTCCCGTTCATCCTGCCGAAGGTATGAGGAGCGCTAAGTGACGCTCTGTGATGAGGATTTACACGATCCCCGTTCATTTAGAGCGTTTGCTCGCTGTTTGGGGAATTATTCTGATGGATTAATAGTCCTTATAGAATAAATTACTCGGCCAATATTTAATTTTAGACTAATGATATTAGACTAATCACAGGGCGCGTAGACATTTTTATTATTAGTCTTCTTTTTTGTGGTTGTAATTTCTGAAGCACACCAGTTTGAATAATAATAATAACAGTAATAATGACGTGATGAATGACAACAACAGTAATAATAATGAAAAAAAAATCTCTACATATATTGCACATAGTCTACGCAATATTCTTGACATCTATATGTGTGGATAAATACATCAGTTTCTATGCAAACACCACAGAGGAGGGTTTTTTCTTTTTAATAATTTGAGCTTTCTAAATCTGTAAATATAACAAAAGGTTTAAATTCTCCCTGCAGATCGTTTCAGCTTGCAGAACAAATGCTCTCAGTCTTTCATGTATATCCACTGAAACTCCTTTACAACACTTTTTGCCTTTTGGATGCAACGTGTTGACTCACACTGACGACGATTTACAACACCTCTCCTCAGAAACCTGCAAATGAGGAGGGAGGCTTAAAGTATTTTTCGGATTTTTAAGTCGAAATTCCTGTTATCAAGACGTGACTTTCCATAAACCTTCAACCAATACATATATAAATAAAAATTTAAATAAATAAAGCTCCCGACATGACCAATTCCCTGCAAAACAGTTGAGAGAAATCAAATCAAATCGATTATAATCAGATTATCATCAGATTAGGTTGCCTGCGACATTAAAACATCAGAGCCACCAGTCGTGTGAAATATTTACATTTCATCATTTGCTCATCTTTCCATTTTTTTGTTTATTTTATAAAATTTCCCCTGGTAAAGCAGCCTTTACCATCCTCACTCTGCATTTAACAAATTAAGAAGTCTTTCTCCCGAGTGTTTTATTATATTATTTTATTTATCTTATTTTATTTAAATGTTTCTATGTTTCGTTTCATTCCAGAGAAATTTAATTCCACAGCTGAAGCCTGTAAATCCACCCGAGCCTCTGTCTGATCCCCCGGGCCCCGCACCGACTCTCAAGCCTTCAGGGGCCCCTTTCAAATCTCACATGATGTGCTCCTACACCGCCTGCATTTGGACAGTAGGGGGCGCAGGAGTCCGTGTTTCTACTGTTGTAGCATGAAAGTGACCTCAGGCAGAAGCGCCAGAGCTGCGGATTCCCACTTACAAAGGGCTGTTTTTATACCTGCACATACCGAGACACAGAGACAGAGGGGTGTGCGCGGCTTTTGGACGCGTTTCTACTCTAAATCTACTCAACCAGAGGAGAAAAAGGCAGCAGGTTTAATAGATTTATTCCCTTCTTTGGCAAAATAACTGTCTGCTCTGCTAGAGTGCCCTTTAGCAATAAAAGAGCTGACTTAAAGACTTGATCAGTGCATTTATTATCAATTATTTATCTGTGATTAAGTGCAGATATATGAGTGCTGTCTGTTTAAAGCGCCATTAAAACATTATAACAATAGCAAATATAGCAAATATAGCATAGGCCTATATATAATTCATAACTGAGGACTGATACAAGGAGTCCAAACTGGAATTTTACTAGAAATCTGAATCTGGTTCAGTCAGTATCATCCACCTCTGATTATGATACAGTTTGACTGATTACATATTTACTGTAGAAGTGATCAGTACCACACTGGTTATCTATGGGCCAACCTGAAACCTAAAATTGTGCACAAAACACCGAATACTTGCAATTTTGTTGGATTTTTTGGCCATGATGATGGTCACATTTCAACACACTGAACCTCAGCTCAGGTGTTGGCTATCTGCAGCTTTGATCCTACAACACAGGTGCCAGATTTGGCCTACGAAAGCAAAACCCATGTTGCTCACTCTGTACTTCAAACCATCATTAACAGACTTCCACTCTCAGATCAGAGGGTTTTATCGGGCCCTATAGCTATAGGCTGAGAGGCGGGAGTCTCCTCTGAACAGATAAATGCTCGGCTGTCCCAAGTGCACCGTTTCCCTCCCGTCATTCATCTTCATAACAACCCGTTTAGTGTAAAATTAACAACGACTAAACTACGGCAGCCATAAACACGTCTGTGCATTACAGGCAGATGGATGGATGTGGATTTGTGGTGGTGGTGGTGGTGGGGTGGGGCTCCAGGAGACTGAACAAGAAGCTTTGTTGTTGTCCACTGAACAGACCATGGAGTTTCCAGTAGGAAGCAGCAGAGTTATGGGACTCACTGCCTGCCAAAAGGGGGTCTTGGGACCTCCAGGGGTCCTTGAGGGGAACCCAGGAGGTCAAAACTTCAGGACAGTTAGATTTCATGTCTATTTCATTCGCTAGACATGAACTCAGTGTTACAATATATAAGAACACCTTCTGGTTTCTCCCTCCCTAGTACGGTTACCTCACTCTCTAGACAGATATATAATTGTGTGCTCACTCATATCTAACCAAACAGCATTTCAAATGAGGCTCATTGAGGCAGAATATCTGCGTCTGTTTGGGGCTAATCTGAAAAAAGTTGGAGAACCCTTCCTTTATACTTAATTTGACTTAATTGGCCTTCGAATGACGCGCGTAAAGCCGTGCGCCAGCGCGCAAGATGTATGAGATATTATAGAGATAAAGAGGGGGTGGAGGAGTGAAGGATGGGAGGAGTGGATGGGGGGAGAGCGGAGGTGGAGGGTGGTGGGGGAGGGAGGGTGAGGGGTTATAATTTGGCCTATAGCCGTGTAATCCCGTCTGATTTGATCTAATACCACCAGCCCAACCCAAAGCACCGGTGCGGCGTGCGCGCACATCCCCCAGTGTGATAATGGCACGTCGTGAAAATCCGGCCCCGTTCCTGTTATTGTAATGCGGGGTGGGGGTGTGGGGTGGGGTGGGGTGGGGGTGCTGTAGACCGACCACCGGAGCCTGAAATTCCTCCGCAAGAAAAAAAAAAAAAGACAGAGACAAGATATAGCTGGGATTTGAAACCTAATTTCCTACTCTCTCTCTCTCTCTCTCTCTCTCTCTCTCTCTCTCTCTCTCTCTCTCTCTCTCTCTCTCTCTCTCTCTCCATACTCTGACTGAAAGAAAACACGCAAGCCCAAGCGCGCGACAGAACCGCCAGAAAAGTATTATTGGTAATTACTGCTTATTTTTGTCCCCAGTGTCGATCAGTTTTATCTGAATTTTCGGCCAACGCTGGCATGTGGATCTGAAAAGGAAGGCCAGGCCTGTTAGCTTTGCCACAGCAGCAGCAGCCGAATGAAAGAATACACAGAAAGGTGGAGACTGAAGCAGTTCAAATGATATTAGTTCACCATAAACGCCGTGCCATTTGCTTGATGATACCATGTAATCATCCCTTGATAATGTTAAGTTTGGTTCATGGGTGCAGAGTGGAGAAGAAGCTCAGCTGAAACCAGTTCACGCATCTTTAATGTGTGATATACTTCACCAATTTGGGCCACATATTATTATGACTCCAAATCATAGCACACGGCATAACAAGTAGCATCAAAACGATATGAGCTATATGATGATGGGGATTTTTGAGGAGCAAATAGCAAACATGAGTGACTTTCTCAAAATATAATCGATTATTGTGTCCGGATAATCACAGATTAGAGGTCAAAGTTTATCGTCCCTTTCATTTATATCGACACGACCACTTGGGCCCCTCACACAGCAAGTCCAGCCTATTTCATTCACCATTTTATCATTTAAAACAGGCAATGCAATATGCCATTGTATGACACTGCTGATGTGACTGTACAGTAACGTACAGTAATGCGCCCTGGGTTCGTTTTTTTTTTTCTTTTTTTCTTTTTTTAGGCACACGTTTTTTTTTTTCAAATGTACATTTTGCAGCTTGCAGCCGGCTGTGGAAGAGTGGCTGAGATGAAGGTATGGAGAGGAGCATGGGGAAAGAAAGAGACAAGAAGGAGGGGAGTTGTGTGGGGTGGAAGGGGGGGTTGAGGGGCTGATTTATCTCGGGAGCCCCCCGGTCATTTCCATATATTGAAATGCGCCCCAGTCACTCAATTTCCCCGGAGCTGTCGTGCGTGGAGGGGAAGGCGCGCATGTGACCAGCGCCAATGTGATGCCCTATAGTCTCTGCTCTCCTTTCACGGTCTTACAAAGGCCCAAATACCACCCCCCACCCCCATCCCAGTTTTATGAACAACGTTTTATATCTTCAAAGTACACCACTGTCCATTCATTTCAATGCATTTATACATACAGGCTATGATGAAAGTTGTGGCTGCCTTCACAGAAGGGAATAAAAGTGCTGAATCTGAAAAACCATGTAAAGATGGCTGCATGTGGCCTAGATATGACGCGGAATTAAAACATAGGCACAGAATACATTTTTTTTTTTTTTTTTACCTTTACACACACACACCTGAATGCCCCCGTGATGTGATTTTTCAGGGTTTCTTGCTTCCGAATGATTTTGGCTCGATCTCTGCTCTCCATTATAATGATAAAAAGGCTACAAGATCAAATTTGGGCTCACTTAGGGCAAAGGCGCACATAAACACATAGACATGCACGCATTCACAAGCACGCTCACACCCACCCGCACACCCACACACCCACCCGTGCCCCCTCATGCATGCAGAGTGCTGCTATAGCTGGCTACCTCCAATGCATTAAGCATGCAGCCTGACTGATTTATGACGGAACCGGCGACGCGCTTCCATTTACATATAGAGATTCCCCGTGCGCGCTCTCTGGGTCCGAGCAGCTCTGTGGGCTTTGATCAATGTCCCGCCTTGACTTGGAGTGTGTGTGTGTGTGTGTGTATGGGGGTGGGAGTGGGGGGGTGTTAAGGAACGGGGGAAGAGATGGGAGGGAGAGAAAAAGGAAAAACATTCTTTGTTGCCAGCAGATGGAGCGGAGTGTAGGGAGAGGTCAAGGTTAGTGCTGTCGGATGTTTTGGGTGGGGGTGGATGGGGGGTGTGCGCGCAAAAGCGAGGCCCCTTCTTTAACCATGGGTGCCAATTAGATATGGCATGGTTTATGGGCGCTCACCATTCACGTGAGCCTTGGTGAGTCCGAGTTTGAACTTGTTCTTTTCTGAAACGGCGAGGAAATATCACCTGAAATCTATTAGGAACTTTTCTGGACCAATTTCCCCTCTAAAATGATAGTTAGTTGACCAATAATTGATCACACTGACCGACTAATAGCCCGTCTGGTCAGTCATCAGTCACTGCTGCACGTTGTGCCCAGAAATTAGAGGATGTGAGCGGGTGCTTTAAAGTTTGGGAGCCAAATATTAAGCTCTTTGGTGCAGATATTTTGCAGCAGCTCAGGGTTTAGTCTACTGACGTCCCTGCCTATTTGAGTCACTTTTTACATCCTGCCAGCAGATGACAGGTCATAATCTCTCATAGAGAAAACCAACTGTGTGGTTTCCAGCCGTCTGAACTTCTCTCTAAATGTTCACCGCGGGTGCGCACGTCCAAACGCCCTGCCGTGTTTACCAGGCTGTAAAGGCTTCTAGTGTTACTGTATCAGGTTCAGTGGGCGCGGTGGCTGCCTGTCACCATCCAGAAAGCAACAGGCCACCAAGGACATCCGATGCTCAAGAAAGATCCCAAAATACTCACATTTGTGCCCAATTATACTATTATAATTAAACAATGTGTAATTTTTTCAACGGGATTCTACAAAAACAGCACGTCTGGTGTTTCCTCTCACAGCTGTTTGGGGTAATAAAGCGGCGTAAGTTGGGGTTTGGTGTTTCCAACATGTTTTATTCCTGTTTGGACTCATGGGTGTGCAGGGGAAACATATATATATATATTTTTTTTTGGTATTTTATGAGATGCCAATCTACCCCTGCCAAAGGATTTCCCCCATGCAGCCTGTGCAGAAGCAGTGCTAAGTAATTAGAGCGACATTTAAGGAAAAAAACAGACGGTTCAAGCGAGAAGAAAAAGCGTCCATACAGACTGCATTGGAGGATTTAACCTGTCCACCTGGCGCAAACCGTAAATCTGGAAATCAGCAGAACCTTGAGAACAATAACTTATTTAGACCCAATGTCAAAGTGTCCTTGTCAAGCAGATACATGCATTTATCCTTCAACAAATTAAAGCCACGTTTAAACCGCACCTCCATCATCTGTGCCTTTTAATACGTGGTTTGTTGACGGTCACAAATATAAAAAAATGATTTTAAAAGAGACTCTCAAAGCCTCAGTCTGCCCTCCTCCTCCTCAGCATCTGCATCTCACCTGGGAAGCTTTTTATTCTTCAGCGTAAGACTTATTCTCCTCTAAATTGTAAATTTGTCTAATTTACTTTTCACAAACTGATCACAAAATAAATAGAATAAAACTCGGGCTCAATAATAGTAATAATAATAATAAAAAAAAACTAACAGCCAGTCCATGTACAGACATACATCGTAATTCCACAGATTAAGCGAAACGGACAATTTTGAAAGAGCATTTCGTGTTAACATTTTGAATTGATTCCATTATCCCAAACGCATGCAAATGCAACCAGTGATGAACAAAGCGTCCAAATCGAGTCT
>NC_043994.1:30067839-30080339 GCF_902150065.1 Myripristis murdjan | reverse complement strand
TAATGGACGCAACTGGGTGGAAGGAATGTGTGTGTGTGTGTGTGTGTATCAGTGTGTATCAGCGTGTTCAGTGTGTGTGTGTCTTTGTTAGAGGATGGTGAGGGGTTGTGCTCGTCTCCGGTGGGACTCCAAAAGCCTGTTTCCTGAGGTCTCTTTTAGCCCCCCCACCATCCCTCCCTCACACACACACACACATGCACACACACACACATGCACACACACTCTATGTACCTCTGGCTGCTGTTGCTTACTTCAAAGTTGTTAATATTCAGCTGGGAAACTGTATCCAGAGCACAGCTAAATTATTAAGTGTATGAACTTTTTAGGCAGTAAGATGAACTGATGGGCCACATCTATGAGATCCTCTTCTTCTTTATGTGTGTGTGTGTGTGTGTGAGTGTGTGTGTGTGTGTGTGTGTGTGCGTGCCCTCTCCTCCTGCCCCGTGCTTGGTCTTTGGCCAAGGGCATGCATAATTGATCCCATGCCCGCTATCATTTTCTTGATGTAATTGCCCCAAGTACGATATGATGAAATCTAATGGATAATTTATCTCCCCAAAACGGATGAAGAACCGATAAAACGCGTCTTAGGTCCCGCTGTTTATTTATTCATTTATTCGTTTATTCATTTATTTTCACAAACGTCCGTCAAAACGGCTCGAAAACGGCTCGGCGAACGCGGCGAGCGGAGAGGCGTGTCGCCGTCCCGCCCCCGAAAAAAAAAACAAAAAGTTTGCAGGATGCGCGACGTCGGCCGCCCTCACCTGGATTCACGCTCCACATCCCTGCCGCTTGTGTAAGGGCAGGTGTGACGGGCGGGAGGGTCAGGTGTGTCGGAGGTTCAGGTGCGTCTTGGCGAGTCGAGAGCCTGAAGCTTTTATTTGTCTGATGTTAAAATCAAAAAGTGTCTCAGGAGTGAAAGGCCACTTTTTACTAAGGTTGGATGAATAAATACTTTTTATTATTATTATTATTATTATTTTAAATAAGTCTTTTTAATTGCAATTTTGTTTCTGGTATTTTTAAAGATAGACCCTCTGGTTTTTTTTTTGTGATTTTTTTGTGATTTTTTTTTTTTTTTTTGTCTGTGTTGCCTTTTCATTTATCAGTGCAAACTGTCAAAATTCGTCTTTTTTCTTTCTTTCTTTTTTTTTTTTTAGTTTGGCCACCATCACTATTCCAGTTCACTCAAGGGTTTGATAATAAAAAAAAAAAAAAATCTCCATCTTAACAAATCTTTATTCTCCTATTCAGTATTTAAAATCTTTCCAATGCTGATCAACTTGTTTCCAGTCATTTTTTTTTTTTTTTTTTTTTTGGATCAGATGTCATTTCTCTTGATCCTGCTGGCTGATCTGCCTTTTTTCTGCCTTTTTCAACACATTTCTACCTTTTTCCCTGAAACTGGGGGAACCGCTTGGGAAACACGTGGGATTATTTCATCCCACTGGCCGATGTCTCACCTGTTTCGAGGAAAAAATGAGATTTTAACACCGAAGATGAGAGTGAATGCTTTGCTCGGATGGAGGCTGTTTTGCTGTCTGGAGGGTTTTCTCAGCCTGCAGAGGATCTGTGGCGTCCGGCGCTCAAACAAACAAAGAAGTCACGCAAGAAATTGGGAGTTATGGGATTTTTCACGAGACTAACGACGCTCCGCGTGTGAAGACTCGGTCTGTCTTGATGAAAAAACACGTCTTCGTTGAAAAACGTGGCGATGCCTTGAACTGCTGCCCTGCAACAAACAACTAAATAACAGAAAGAAAAAAAAACTGTGGTGTTTTTTTGTGTTCTTGTTTTATTGGCAAATACCAAAAATTGCACTTTCAATGCCCTTGATATAATTCATCTCCCGCTCTCTCTGCATGCGTGTGTGTGTGTGTGTGTGTGTGTGTGTGTGTGTGTGTGTGTCGTCACTCTTTTACCTTCCTCTCTCTCTTTTCTCTTCCTGAGCTGCAGTTCTGCTTTGGAGGACAGATGTGTTTCGACATGCTCTGGACTGTAGCTGATCTCTCTCTCTCTCTCTCTCCTCTCTTTGTCACACACAATCACACACACACACACACACACACACACACACACACACATAGAACTTTCTATTGGCTTTATTTTGATAGAAAATGCCTCACTTTTGGCCTTTGTTTGATCCGACTTGTTGAAAAGGGGTCTGTTCAAAGGTAGTCCTGTCAGGTAGCTGCATGTGTGTGTGTGTGTGTGTGTGTGCATGCAACACACCCTGGGCACTGTCTGCAGATAGGCAGACAAAAGCACACACACACACACACACACACACACAGACGTACACACACTGTTTATCTTGGCCATACAAGGGAAATGCAGGCCCCAATCTGCAATGCTGAGAGGTGTTGAGAGAAAAGGGGGGATGGGTCGAGAGAGAGAGAGAGGAGAAGAGGGCATAGGGGTAGATCGCCCTGGGGGGGATAGGGGAAGGGAGAGAGAGAGAGAGAGAGAAGAAGAGAGAGGGCGGTCGAGCGAGGTAGGAGAGGCTGAGGCCTGGCGGTGGCTGTCCATTAACAGATGAACTTGGCCGACGTCCAACTGTTTGATGAGACGGGTGTCACAGGGCCCCTGTGTGTGTGTGTGTGTGTGTGTGTGGTGTGCGGTGCGGTGGAGGGGTGGGGGGTATGTTACACACACACACACACACACACACACAATTACACACACTATCTGTCCTCAGTATATTAACCCACTGTTTCCATTCACATAGATCTGCCACTCTCTCCTATTCTCCCTCTTTTTTATCTACCTGCACACACACACACACACACACACACACTCGGACACGCTCACACACTTCGTCAGGACCGGTTCAGACCGGTTTGTTGGCGTGGTAACAGTGCCATTGAGGGTTATGGGAAAAAAAAAAAAAAATGGTGAAAAAAAAAAAAAAAAAAAAAGTGAAACAACAAAAAGTTCAAACACAGAGATGGAAAGAATGGAGAAGAAAAAGAAAAGTATTGCGGCAGATTTCCGATAATGCCCCTGACCTGCGGAGCCCTCGACTTCAAAACACAGAGAAAGAGAGAAAGAGAGAGAGAGAGAGAGAGTGTGAATTGTACACAGTTGGAGAAAGAGAGACAGATATGAAGGCAGAAGCCCAGGCAGGAGCAGGAGGAAGTAAAATATACATATTTTTAACCTTTGTGTAACCGCTCTTGTGTAACCGAGTGCGAGTTGACAGAGCAAGAGAGCACATTTATATTTACAGCAGCAGCTCTGGGTTAGGAGGTGGAAGTGTGTGTGTGTGTGTGTGTGTGTGTGTGTGTGTGTGTGGTGCTGGGGGGGGGGGTTACACACTTTCTCACCGCGCTCTAAACTCTGCCGATTCTGTTTCTGCTTGTGCCGATCAGGTTCAGCGGGTTTACTGCCTTGCTCAAGGGCGGCCGGTGGCGTGCGCACGGAAAGTGAGGACCGTTTAGACTCAGCTGACGAAAAAAAAAGACACGAAACGTACCTGAGTCAAGCTGGCGATGAGAAACACGTCGTTTATTATTGATGATATTGATTATTTCACCTTTTTGTCACCTGAGTCTTGCAGTTGAGCTCGTCATCAGTCCAGACATGAGACCCATGTAGACTCAGTCATTACATTTTGCGCGTGCCCCCCATGTTTTTCCGGTCTAACGCGTCCTCACCTTTAAATGTGATGTGTTAATTTAATTTTTTTGCTCCCTGAGAAGGTAATTAGTCCATTATTTTCCATTATCGCCTCCCGTCATTTTTTGCATGACACATTTTCGCTTCATCTTTAACCCTCTGACACCTGGATGACGTCACGTGTCTAAAGTCAAACGTGAGAAAAAACAGCAAAGAAAAATGGAGGAAAGTGGTAAAGGCTTAATAATTCTATTTTCTACACAATCAATCAATTAATCAATCAAGAGGGAACCACACTTTAATTTCATTATTCAACCTGTTGTATAATGACAAATAAACTTCCTTGTATCCTTGTATCCTTGTAAAAGGACCAGGAAATTAGGTCAAAAAAAAAAAAAAAAAAAAAACCCTTGGGAAAATTTTCCAGAAAACTGTATTTATATTCAGAGCTTTTTCGGTTGCTGTATGACGTCACGACTTCTTGAGCCGAGATGCTTTTGGACGGGCTGGTAAACATGACAGAGCCAGGCGCACATTCCCAGCAGACGCAGTCTAAACAACAGAGCCAGAATAAAAAAAAAAAAGAAAAAAAAAAGTGTAAATTTAAACTTTCTGACTCATTCGTGCCACTTTGTTGGCTTGTTCACGGGCCGCCTGCTGTAATTCTGATATTTCCTACATGATTTGAACGCATCATAAAACGAGGGGAGTCTTTCCATGCAGATATTACAGCCCTACGAGGTTAAAGAGGCTCAGAGAAGCTGTGGAGTAATGAGCTGCTCGACTCGCGGCTCCCCGGGAGGAGTAATTAGTTACATGACTCATTATGTTATTTTTGAGTTACACCCTAAAAAACCGCTTGTGCTACTTGCGTTCGCCGCGCCAACAAACCGCCGCGGCGCTCGGCCACATTACCGGCAGAGGCGGCCTAAATAATCACAGACGCTAAATCTTTCTTCTGAGGTTTTTAATAGCAAAGAAAATAGCCGTAAATTCGGACGTCCCTCGCCGGATTTGCCGGCTTGCGGGCGCTTTGCTGTGATTCTGACGTTTCCAACGCGACCTGAAAGCAGCGTGAGGCGAGGGCGTCTTTCCATCGACTTGAAAAAAAAAAAAAAAAAAAACAACAAAAAAAAGGTTCGAGAGGATAAATCAGTTAATATCAGGGTCTGTGACGTGATCGCTGAAGCCGGAGCAGGCTGTGCCTCACGCCACTACAAAATAAAAGTCACGGTAACGCTTTACTTTGAAATGCGCGAGCCTCTTGTGCCTGTGTGGTTTGAAAGTGGTTGTCGGTTGAGTTTCCGGTTGTGGCGTCGCTTTTCAGTGCCTTGCTCATGAGTTTTTTGTGAAAGTGGTGAAAGTAACTGATTACATTTACACATATTGCAGTAATTAAGTAGTTTTTTTGTGTACTTTTTGGTGTAATTTTACTTATTTATTGTACTCGGCTTCATTTTAAATCACATTCACCACAGAGCACAGATGCTGCACGCTCAGACCTTCATACACTGACTCATTTTGGGGTCTTTTCACAATAAAATGGTCAGTTAAGCACGTATTAGAAGAGTAATCAGTCTTTACTTCTTTTAAATTTGCAAATTTCAAATTAAAAGCATCTCGTTTGAACTTTGTGCTCTCGTCCTTTTTAGGATTTCATTGGCAAAGATCACATCTATCATCCCACTTAGTACATTGTGAATGAGTTGTTTTTTCCTTTTACTGTAGTAGTTTATTTTTTTTTTTATAGTCGAGTAGTATCTGTGTTTTATTTATCAGCGGCTCGCCGGCCTCTGCAGAAACACCTTGTCATGTTCAGGCGCTGATGTCATTGTGTACGCTGGGGATTAAAATACCAGCAGAGCGGCGAGAGAACAGAGCCTCCCGTGCGGTTCCCGTGGTGCGTTCAGGGGTCAGAGCCGCTTGTTGACGCAGACTTTGGCTTCGGCACGAACCTTCACGTTTACCTTTGGATGATGTGGCTGCGATTGTTCTCTCTGCGTACGGCGAGGCAGCCGGCCGGGGTCAAAGGTCAGCCAGTCGGGTTACAGCAGGGTGAATGCATACGTTGGAAAAAAAAAAAAAAAAAAGCAGTTTATGTGTCTTGACAGGAAAACATTTCATATCTGACAGTCTTTTGCTTTGCATCTTTGTTATTTTTTCTATTTCCTTTGCAAAGTGCTTGAGATAATTAAATCATTAGATAATGTTGCGTAATAGGATCTGATCTGAGATTTTGCATTGTGTCTCAGTTTTATTTTTCAGGATTTAAGCTGTTTTCCTCTGTTTGATTTGTTTTGGTAGCTTGTTAATGGGACTCATTTCAGATTTCGGGGTTTGGTCCTGAACTGGTCCGATCCCAGCGGCGGGACGGGCCCGAGTGTGGAAACTCTGGGAGAGGCTGTGTCCCTCCGCTGATGGAAATAATGCACTATGGACCGGTCGTGTGTGTGTGTGTGTGTGTGTGTGTGTGTGTGTGTGTGTGTGTGTGTGTGTGTGTGTGCCAGTGAAGTATTGTATAGCCTCCATGGTGAACCCTAAGCCCTTGTGGTCAGTGCAAACACAGACCTGAGCTTTCATAAGAGTTTCACAACACCCGCATAAAGACACACAGGCCGGCCCGTATACACAGGCAATATGAAACATTTGTGTGTGTGTGTGTGTGTGTGTGTGTGTGTGTGTGTGTGTGTGTGTGTGTGTGCGTGTACGAGTACAAGCATAAAGTAATTTTGCTTGGCTGTTTGACATATACGTCATACGGTTATGTCATTTGCCAAGGGTCAGTGGGTGTATGTGTGTGTGTGTGTGTGTGTGTGTGTGTGTGTGTGTGCCATATGATAGGGCAGGTGGTATGTGGACTTTATGTTTTCAGCGCTGGCCTATACAGTACATGCAACATGAACTGTGAACTGGACACCGTGACCTAAACACCGGCTGACAGACACACACACACACACACACACAGCATGCCCTCTGGCGGCCATGTTGGAGGAACAGCTGAACCGATCTCAATAATATCCAGTAAACATGATTAATCTGAGCTTTTCTTCACTGGGAACAGATTTTCTCTTCTGGCTTATTATATATAACCATTAGCCTGTTAGCCTGTTAGCCTGTTAGCTGTTAGCAGCGATGGCTAACAGCTCCAGGTGACCAGATTTTTGGGATCTTAATTAAATTTTAAAAACCAATAATCCAGAGGTTGATCGAGCATCACTGACCTCAAGTTTAAATATAACATTTTAATAATTATCAGTCCTTTTTTGGGCATTTTTCTGGTTGTTCTCTTGTCATGTCTTTGCTGCTTTTTGCTAAAGTTTTGCTCATTTGCTAATCCGCTTTTTTCCTCTATGTTTTTAGCCAAAATTAAGCAAAATTTGATGTCAGTCCGGCGTCATACATCTGACGTGTAACGTGTTTGACGTCAGGATCTGTTTTCTACTTTCGTGCTCGCCACTTTTGAACAAAAAGGAAAACTTTACGCTTGATAACACGAGCTCTTATGGTCGTGAAATGTTGTGATGCTAATATTTAACTAGTAATGCTAATGTTAATACGAACATTTGTGGCTTTGCTGATTTAGCTGTTTGCCACTGTTGCATATTTTCATTAATTAGGCTAATTATGCATCTGCTAGCCAGTACTGATGCTAAATTACATGTTCAAATGCAACTAGCAGTGGTAAATGTTCGTGGTTTTGATGAATTATCTACTTAGTAATGGCTAATAACTGCAAATTTACATGTAATTTGTTGTGAATATGTTAGTATTGGTGCTGATGATGTTAACAGGGGCGTCAGTGGCTTTGCTGAGTCAGCTGGTTGTTGTATGTCACGTTACATTAATTAAAATGCACCGCTAATGATGTTAATATTCAGCCGCTAATGATGATATTAATATGATCATTACTGTTGCGATGCTGAATTAGCTAGAATAAGTTAAGTGTTTTTCTTTTTTCACGTCACCAGATGAGTTTAGTTTATTCATAATTTGGGACAAACACACCACAAATGTCTTTTTCACAGAACTTTTTTTTTTTTTTTTTTTTTTTTAGCCTGCTTGTTCCATTTTTCGAGCCACAACTGCAAAGCCTCCATAGGTGGGGTGTCGCACCTGTAATATGAATTTTAAAATCACGCACACACACACACACACACACACATGCTCACACATACTCTGGCGCTGGCGAGCGGTGTAAGTTCCTCTTCCCACCTTTGGCTATCTCTCCTCAGCCGCCTCCCAGAGGCTGTTTGCAGCATTTCCTGCATCAGAAATGAGAGCAGCCTGGCTCCGAGCGACCATATCGGCTACCTTCCTTTCTCCCCGCGCTCTAATCTTATGTAAACATAGAAATCAGCTCCCAACTCGCTCTGGCAGATGCAGGCCAGCAGCGATGTCCCACTATGATATTTCCCTCTAAAGCTGGGATTAAAAGTTTGTTGGGAGGGGAGTTTCTGCCGAGTTTCGGGGGGCGGCTGCCGCCTCGGCGGTGGGTTTATACCTGAGCGAGGCAGAGGAGAGGCTGAACGAAGGTGTTGTGTCCTCATGTGAGAGCGGGCTGCCAGAAAACAGTTTATTTTTGCACACAATCCTCCAAAGAGCGTGCAGATTTGTTTAAAGGGAAGCCCCACACTGACGCTCTTGATTCCCTCATATCATCCAATGTAAACAATGCAGCCGTGATATGTTTTTTCATTAATAAGCAGGAGGCAGCGATGCTCTTTAAAGCAGAATTAAACCGCATTGCTTTTTCTAATTTGATGCATTTCCGGTTGAAACAGGATTTCCAGGCATCTTTCAAAAGTGCAAATCAGTGAACGGCTGTTTTACTGGATGTTTGAGGTGCGACTGTTCAAAAACGTGACGTTATTATTGGTTGAAATTTTACTTTGTGCTTCCTCATCCGGCGTGAAGATGCACTGTTCTTCCAGGACATTAAAAGCAATGGGGTTTTGCTATGAAAATCATAAAAACCTGAAAAATAAACTGAATTGTTTAGCATTCACTGTTAAATGTGGCGAAAGTCCCGGAATGTGAAATTAGCTGATAGATTAAAAAAGTAATTTTGTCATTTCATTGAGACTTTAAAGCGTCTAGTCTGCGGGAAATTCACAAGCGAAGAAGAAGAAGAGAGAGACTCCAAAAGAGACGGAGATAAAGTGGAGTAAAAAGGAGGAAAGAAAGAGAAAGGATATCTAGAGCACGTTGAAGGGAGCATGTTGTGATGCGACCTGTGTGTGAGTGTGTGTGTGTGTGTGAGAGTGTGTGTGTGTGTGTGTGTGTGTCTGACAGAGCAAGATAAAGAGCAAGAAAAAGTACGAAACAAGAAAGAGAAATATCGCGGACCACGCTGAATGAAGCATGTTGTGATGTGACCCATGTCCGGCTCCGTGTATGCATAAAAGCATCTGTCTTCAAAGATATATTTCATTTATGTGTGTGTGTGTGTGTGCGTGTGCGTGTTTATCTCTGTCTGTGTGTCTGTGTGTATCTGTGTCTGTGAATGATCTATGGTTTGTGTTTACCATGCCATATTTCGGCCTGGCCCGCCGTCACCAGCGTATGAATGATAAATTGCGGATGTCCATCGGATTCACCCGAGCACCTGTGGTCCCTCGCTCCCCCGGCCATGTGGCAACACAGCCCCAAAAAAAAAAAAAAAAAAAAAAAAAAAAACCCAAAAAACCAAACAAACAAAAAAAGAAAAAAGGAATTTTTTTTTTTTACATGCATTTATTTCCAACTGCAGGATTTTCATGTGAGATAAGTCTCCTCTTTTTCATTTCATTTATTTTTTTATTTTTTTCCAGCTTCCTGTCCACATCCCTGCTCTCTTTTTTCCAACTGAATCTTTTGCAGCTGCTAAAATGGTCATAAACTCCTGATTTACTCTGATTTCAGGCGACCTCTCACATGCTCAACAGCAAAATTGCTAATAAAACTCTGGACCTTCATGACAGTCGATTATCGATTATAGTTTCTAATCCACCTGAAAAAAAAAAAAAAAAGTATAGCTCTGAGTTTGTTTTTTTTTTGTGTCCTGACTCTCTCATCTCTCAGCGATGTTGCAGAGGCTTTGCCAGCCTGACAGGGGAAACACAAAATACCTGAAGAGGGACACACTAGCAGTTTTCAAAATCCCATATCTAACATTAAGTACAAAGACAAATCTGTGGGTGAAGCTCCGCGTATCTGGTCACAATTAAATATGCAGTTTAGTAAGAAATATGGACAAACGTGTGAGGTAATATCTGAAGGTCAGAGAAGCAGAATAAGGACAAAATTTTGTTCTTCTTCTTTGCACACACTCTCTCTCTCTGTCTTTCTCTGCCTAGTTTTCTCTCTCCTTCAGTATTAATCCTGTCGATCATGTGTTAGGAGCTTGTTCATGTTGTGTACCTGTGCATGCACACACACACACACACACACACACACGCACATAATACACATAATGCACACATTTCTGTCTTGGTAATCTGCTGCAGATAATCATGAAGATGTTGAACACTGAAGCTGCGTTTCCACCCCAAAGCAGCTGGAGCTTTTAATCCCAGGGACTACTTTTCATGGAGTTCTCCGGTTCCTTCCGCCTGTTGTTGTTGTTGTTGTTGTGTGTGTGTTTCCAGTCTGAAGACCCGCGGAGGTTAGGGCAGATTAGTTTAGCGTCTCTGTAGCCTGCAGTTCAGCGTGTGTCCTCCGGTTCATCTGAAAAACATGAAGCATTATTTTTTTTTTTCTCACTGCGACGACATTAACATTAACATTAACATTAATATCTGCATTAGCGGTAACAACGGAGTAACAACAGTATGACCAGTTCCCAGTGAGCAAAAAGCAAAACGGGGTTGCAGCTGCAGAGAAAAGGCTGGTGCTGTTAGTGGTCAACCAATCAGAGATGCTCGGCGCTGCAAACCCCACCAACAAGCTCCCTGTGAAGGCGCTCCCCTCCGAGCAGAGGAGGTTTTGGGGGGTAAAAATAATGACCCCAGAATTTATTTCAGACCCTGATCCTTGAGTTGGACCGGCAGCGAGTTCCTCAAAAGGTTCCTGCAGTGGAAAAGCCATCAGTGTATCGTCCCCGTGCCGTGTGAGCGTGCTCTGCTGATGGAGCAGATTTCAGTTTCATTTTCAGTCAGCCGGTTACTGTTTGACCAGAAATCGAGAGCTGGTCATCGCCGCGGCGACAGGTACGGCGTAAAGAGACAGGTGTTGAAGCGCCGTCACCTCGCTAATGTTTTACTTGAGCGGAAGTGAAAGTGCCGGTGTACAAAAAGCTTTCCACTCGCAGCAGCACTTCACTGAAAATAGATGTTGTGGTGGAGGAAACGGTGAATTTTTGAACATGCAAAATGCAAAGAAGTGTTTTTGTTCATTGATGTTTCATGCATTCAGGCAACCGGCACTATTAGTAATAATCTAAGAGCTAACACAGCTATAAGATCACTCTCTAACCTGCGTAATAACAGACTATTAGGTTATTATGCAGCTGCTATTCATGCACGGCTTAAGCTTCATATCCTAATTTTTCCGGTAATATTTCTATTGGATTGATTAAGAATGTGTTTTTCCAGTGTTTGTAAGATGTTTGCACTGAAGGAAATGAAGAAGCAGGTCTCAAATACGGGCCAGTCGCTTTTGATGTTTGACACAATTACTAATATTTTTATAATACGCATGCCCGAGAGGAGGCGTGGCTGTTTTTTGCGTCTAGTTGAGGGCATCAGTTTGGATTTTTTGAACTTTTGGAAAATGGCCGAGTGTGAATGAGAGGAAAAAGACACGAATGGGCCGACACTGTGCTCAGATGTCCCGTCTCAGTGTGGACATGAGACTCAGAGAAGTTAAAGCATTTCACCTTTTTCCATCCTCAGTGGCTGAATTTAAAACCGGACGTGACGCAGCACATCGCCAAAACAGAACACACAGATTAGGACAGTGAGAAGCTGATAATCCCGGCCGCACCAATCCCCAGAATTACATGCCCAGCGTCTGAAGGCTGTGTACATATAGTAATGTTAAAGGTGTATGATCATGTCCCTATTATTGGATATAACTCTATAAAACAAACACACTAAAAAAATTTTTTTCTGCAAACAATATTGTATCACCATGGCAACCCTGATGTGTTTTTTGCCGTCCTGCTGCTCCGTCGCGCCGTTTGTTGTTGTTGTTGTTGTTTTTTTTGTTGTTGTTTTTTTTTCCTGGTTGCATGTGGCGTCGGCGTGCGGCGGCGTGCGGCCGGGCGTCGGCGTGCGGTCTCGTTTTTCAGGCTTTACTGATTTTAGACGGAGAAGCTGAATGAAATAATGAATGAGCGTCTTTACAGGCTGTTATTATATCTGATCGGGACTTCCATCAGGAATGAACTGGACTGCTGCGGCCCATGCACACACACACACACACACACACACACACGTTCCACCTCCCTGTGCTTTGCGTTGTTGCAGGGATCCCGTGCTGCAGCTCTGATCTTATTTACCTTATAAAGCACGCTCGTGTGTGTATATACCTTTACATGCATGTGTGTGTGTGCATTTATGTGAACATACGTGGTTTTGTTTGACGTCTGTGTGTGTGTGTGTGTGTGTGCTGCGTTACTGAAGCGTCGGTAGTGATCGCTGGCCTGATGTTTGTGTTGGTGTTTTGTAGAAATAGCTTGTCAGGTCTGTTTTCACCCTCACAGCACACGCCCTGTTCTCTCTCAGTGTGTGTGTGTGTGTGTGTGTGTGTGTGTGTGTGTGTGTGTGTGTGTCTGACGTCGCACATGGCTGCTTTCCGTTGACCGCTGAGGCCTTTGAAGCATCACCACTCCTCCTCTCCCTCTTCCATCTCTCTCTCAGTTTCTGTCTTCTCTCTCTCTCTCTCTCTCTCTCTGTGTCTCT
>NC_043994.1:30055339-30065339 GCF_902150065.1 Myripristis murdjan | reverse complement strand
TGATGCTCGTGTTTTTAGCCGCCGGGCGTCCGGCTCAGCTCCGCCGCCGCTAACGAGCTGGAGCGGTGCGTTCAGGTGCTACAGGTGAAGCTCAGTGCAGCCAGAGAGGGAGGAGTGTGTGTGTGTGATGCTTTATTTTTGGGGTTGGGTTTTGCGAATGATCTGTTAGGAGAGCATATGGGATTACTTTGGGGATTAGCAGCTACTGCGATTGTGACGTGATTCAAGATTTTAGTTTTTTTTTTTTTTTTTTTTTTTGCGTTACATTTCATCAACAAACATGTTTTTCTGACGTCTTCTGTCTGGAAAACACATTTTGTATGTCGGGGCGTCTCTGTAGCATCATAATACTTTTTTTACAGCAACATTTTTGTCACACGTTTCACTTTTTTTCAGAAAAACTGCAGATCTGTGATTCGGATATTGGACTTTTTGGCCATATTGCAATTTTAATAATATTCTGATGAACTGAAACTGCATTGGAAACGTGGGATTATCATCATCCCACTTGCGTATATATATATTTTTAATCTAGTTTGAAGAAAAACAACATTTAATCACTGAGGATGAGACTAAATGACGTTAAGCGAATGGGATAATAGTATATAATGTGCAGCACGGTACAATAAACGGTAATAAACAATAAACAACCTCCTCAAAAGTATGAAATTTACAATCTCACCTCTCAGATTATCACAATAACTATCAGAAGGAGAATATTCCATGAGATGTCAGCTGTTTATTATGTTTTTTGAAGGTAATCTGTTAACTGTTCGCTCTCAAAGAGAATAACCTCTCACCAACGGACACTAGACAATCTGAATTTCCCATTCTCGCCGAGGTAATTGAACTCATCGCTGCAAGATCAACTGTAACAGGGCGTGTCAACACCTGCCCCGCCAAGACAGGATCACACATAGCAGCCAGTTCCTCTTTCACACATGCTTTACATGCACGCACGCGCACGTGCACGCACACGCACACACACACACACACACCTGCCAGCCTGACAGAAACAGGTAGTGAGAGACACGAAGGATCACCGGAGTGGAACGTCTTTGCGTCTGTCGATGATGAGACTGATTCTAGTCTGTGTATGAGTAAGTGTGTCTGTGTGTGTGTGTGTGTCTATGTGCACACCCTTCCTATGTGTGTGTGTGTGTGTGTGTGTGAGTCATGGTGGTTTGCATTCTATGCGCAGGCCGTCTAGTCTAAATTTCTAAATTTACCCGCCGACCATGAGAAAGATTCTCCTCGCCTTGTTTTTTTTTTTTTTTTTTTTTTTTTTTTTGCAGCCACCACTTTCCTCACTCACACACACACACACACACACACACACACACACACTACAAATGACCGATATCACACTCCTCCTGACGAGAAACAGGATAAAATTAAACTCAAACGGGGCCGACGGCGGACGTGCGGAGAGGGTTTTGGTGGTGGGAGGTCACACCCGAGGCCCTTATCAGAGAGAGAGAGAGAGAAATAGAAAGGGCGAGCGACATAGAGCCACACAGGGAGATGTAGAGAGAGAGAGAGAGAGAGGGAGAGAGGGGGCAGCAGATGGTAGAAAGAGTCGGTGCGAGGTGTAAAAAGCAACAGTTAGCCCGAGTCTCTGCTGTGTGTGTGAGCCTGGCCTAAATATGGCATGCTTTTGACACTTTCCCTCCTCTCTCTCTCTCTCTCTCTCTCTCTCTCTCTCTGTCTCTCACACACACACACACACACACTTCTCTCACACACTCTTCCTGCAAAGATTACCAAAGGATATGAAGTCTGTAACGCAGGCGCCGGGATAAAATTGGCGTCTCGCTGTTGCCTTTTTGTGACTTTGGGTTTTTGCGGCGGGCGCTGTGAGCGGGAGCCGGCGGCGTGCTCGTTTGCCGTCTGTCGGCCTCGAGGCGGCGAGCGCGTTTGGCGGGGCGGCGACGGCTCAAAAGACAAACCGCGGCTCCCTTCCGTCATAATTGGATCGTTCGCGGCAGGAGAATGTAAAATACGAGCGCTGACGGTGTTTATCACCGGGCTGTGATAAACACGCCGCTAATGACCGGAGCAAGAGGTTCACGCTCGCTCTGACGGGCTGGACGGGAGCGTTTTAGGAGACGCCGTGAGGGGGGGGGGGGGGGTCAGCGCTCCCGAAATCAGATTTTAATTAAGACGTGGGATGCCTCTGATCGCTCCACTCGTTTAGCACCGCGCTGCAAAAAAAAAAAAAAAAATATCTGCACTTTAACAAGTCATGTAGTCTCAAAGTGAGTCTTAAAAATTTCCTCCAATAACACCAAAAAAAAAAAAAAAAAAAATCTTCCAGTGAGATGAGATAATCCCACTTGTTGTCAGTGCAGGTTCCCGTTTTTTTTTTTTTTTTTTTTTTAAGGAACAGAGATAAATACGTCGAAAAAAAAGCCACTAGGATCAAGAAAATGATGCTTGATTCAAGAAAATTCTGGAAATAAGTTGGAGACGAGTGGGAAAAAAAAAAATATCTGCACTTTAACAAGTCATGTAGTCTCAAAGTGAGTCTTAAAGATCTGATTTTCCTCCAATAACACCAAAAAAAAAAAAAAAAAAAAAAAAAATCTTCCAGTGAGATGAGATAATCCCACTTGTCGTCAGTGCAGGTTCTCGTTTTTTTTTTTTTTTTTTTTGTAGGGAACTGAGATAAATAAGTCGAAAAAAAAAAGCTACTAGGATCAAGAAAATGATTGATTCAAGAAAAATTCTGGAAACAAGTCGGAGACGAGTGGGATTATCTCATCCCTCTGGCCGATTGTTTGGAAGAAAAACAAGATTTTAACGCTGAAGATGACCCAGGCTGACTTGTTAATCTGAGATTTTTTTTTTTTTTTGCAGTGCCCACCTCCAGCTGAATCAGTTGTGTTTGTGTTGAGTGTCATTTTCTTGGTTTTAGTGCCTTAATCTGTCCTGCTGTGCCTCCGTGTTCCTGGAAAATTGAATTATTGATCTCTGATGCATACACCTGAATGACATGAATAAAATCAGTTTAAGATTAACTGCAGCAGGAGGCTCAATAATGACGTGGTGCTAAATTATTGGCCAATTAATCGATTGATCAGCTGACTGGGATGTGTTCTGGCTGCTGGTCAGACTGGGCTCTGATCACACCTTCACTGTTTTCACACTTTATACACTAAATGACTGATTGATTAAAAAAATATTGATGCATTAAAAATAATCATTAGGTTTAGTTAATCTGAAGCATCAGGAAAGCCTGTGCCTCTCTCTCTCTCTCTCTCACACACACACACACAGTTTGTACGTTCATTTTTCAGCACAGTTTGTTACTGAACACACTCCCACACACACCTCCTACAGACCCTTCTTCCTTCCTCCCTTTCTTTCTTTCTTTCTTTCTTTCTTTCTTTCTTTCTTTCTTTCTTCGCCTTCTTCTTCACAAAAATAAACACAAAAAACAAAAAACTGCGGCGGCTCAGTTTTTTTGGCCTGAGCCGGTTGAGATAAGCGTCTATATGTTCCTTCGACCCATATGACCCTAACAGATAGAACAAAACTTAATCCCACACACACACACACACACACACACACACACACCTCCGACCCCTCTGGCTGTTCCTCCTCCTATAGGCAGACATACTGTATAGGGAAGGGGAGGGGTGGTGTGTGTGTGTGTGTGTGTGTGTGTGTGTGGTGGAGGGGGGCAGTCGGGACACATTTTTTGGCAGCGGTTCGTAGGCAACACACACACACACACACACACACACACACACAGAGCTATGTTTCAACTTGATTTACAGGACTCAGCTGCAGGGAGTGGGAGAGTGAGAGACAGACAGACAAACAGAGAGAGAGAGAGAGAGACGGGTGTGTGTGTGTGTGTGTGTGTGTGTGTGTGGAGGGGGGTGTACAGGTAGCACGGCTGGAGGAAGAAGAAACGTAGCGGTCGAAAAAAAAAAAACTCTTCAACAAAAGGTGGAGCAGGATTTCACCGCGTCCGTCCTGCAGGGGCGGAGTGTGTTTTGTTGTTACAAAGTGAATATAAATATTAAAAAAAAAAAAAAAAAAGCGTGCACAAAGATACAAGTGTCATGCGATGTCGATGTTTGGAGATTAACGGTTAAATTAGTGTGAAATATGACGCAGAGGGACGGCCCTCAGGAGAACCTGCAGCGCTCTGGAAGGCGGGAGCCGCCAAAACATGAAACTCAGGGATTGGCTTTTGTTTCCTTCTCTTTCCTCAAACCGCGAGGCGTGTGTCGTTAATGAGGAAAGAAAAAAATAATCGTTTAGTCGTCTCGCTTGATTGGTTTCGCCGTTTTCGTTTCCGACGGTCCGAGGGTCTGAGCGGCTGAAAACGCTCCTCCCTCCAAACTCTGCTCTTCGTTTTGTCCGGCTTGCACTTCCCATTGTTCTGCTGTTTGCTTCACTTTGCTGATGATAAGGTGTGTGTGTGTGTGTGTGTGTGTGTGTGTGTGTGTAGAGGCAGATCAGCGGCCCTGCTGGCTCCTCCTGACGGTTCCTCAGGGCTCGGGGTGTTTAGTTTAGTTAGTTAGGAACCGGTTCTGCACTGCAAAAACTCAAAATCTTACCGAGATTATTTGTCTTGTCAAAAATGTCTTATTACTAGTCAAAATATCTCATTACACTTAAAATAAGACATGATCACCTCAGAAGTAACTTGTTTTTAGACAATTGTCTCTTGTTTCAAGTGAAAATTTGCTTGAAACAAGTGAAAATTTTGCTTGTTTCATTGGCAAAATTTGCCAGTGGAAAAAGTGAAAAATTCACTTGAAATAAGTGAAAATTAGCTAGAAACAAGAAACAAATTTTGCCAATGAAACAAGCAAATTTTCACTTGAAACAAGAGACAATTGTCTAAAAACAAGTTACTTCTGAGGTGATCATGTCTTATTTTAAGTGTAATGAGATATTTTGACTAGTAATAAGACATTTTTGACTTGAAATAAGACAAATAATCTTGGTTTGTTTTTGCAGTGTGACAGAGGCGTGCCTTGCAAAGCGTCGGCACGGGACACGGGAATGACTCTGGAGAGCCGACCAACGGCCCGTCCTGCAAAAAAAACTCTGTGTCCTCCCTCCTTCCTTCTCTGAGATGTGCAGTTGTGCGCCTCCAAGTCTCAAATAAGCCCCCGAATTTGCATATCGACGACATCAGAGCCCTTTAATCGATAACCGCTTGCATCACGAGCGTTTTCTCTTGACTCCGTGACGGCGAGCGCTCCGATTCTCCAAAACGAGGAAACGAGGTCTGTCTCGTCTTCATGCAACACCATCTCGTGCCCTCGATGTGGTAAATTGCGGCCTCGAAATCTAATTTTTTCCCCCTGTGGCCTCTCCGGGCGCGGCAGGATTTAGAGCGGCGGAGGCTGACGGGCTTTCTAATAGGCTGAGCGACCTTCTCATCAGGAAGCGTTTTTCTAAAGACTCCCTAACAGCCGGCGTGAATATGATGGCCTTGTGGGTTATTAAGAGCTAATGAGGAGTAGAAAGATATTGTACGGTAAATGTGTGTGTGTGTGTGCGTTCGTGTGTGTGTGTGTGTGTGTGTCAGGCCACCAGGATGTCTGTATGTTCTCACTTCTGCTCATTTTGGTGCGTTCATTCTCCTGGCACAGACTGTTGAGTTGTGAATGACTTTTTTTTTTTTTTTGTTTTTGTGATTTTAGGATGAGACAGAGGTGTGTGTGTGTGTGTGTGTGTGTGTGTGTGTGTGTGTGTGTGTGTGTGTGTGTGTGTGCTTGTCTGAACATATTCCACTACTGTCTATCCTCCCCGTCCCGGTGTGTGAGGCCTGCTGTGAAATTGTAATATCGGTCTATGGCTGAGACAGGCCTGCCTGCCTTATCCTGTGTGTGTGTGTGTGTGCATGCGCGTGTGTGTGTTCTTTTTTCTGTGCATGTATCTGTGTGTGTGGGCGTGTTTACTCGATGAGTGATGTTTATGTTTTGCCTCTCTCTGCCTTTTCTTCTCGGAAAGAAAGAGAGCGAGAAGGGAGAAAAAGACTGAATTGTGAAAGGGAAAAGAAAGGGAGGAAAGGAGGATAAGGAGGAGGTGGAGGAGGAGGAGGAGGAGCGGTGGGGTGAAACAGGTATGCCAAGCCTACCGTCTCCTTCTAGGAAAAAGTTGCGTCAGTACGTTTGCGGCTCTAAATCATGTCTGGACCTGAACTGACGTGATTCCCAGCGCTCCCGGCTCGAGGAGCGCAGCCTGTTTACCCTGGAAGCCTCCGCCGCCTCCCTGCCCGCATGCTTTTGGGCAAAAATGCAGAGAAAAGGCCTCGACTCGAGCCTTAACCGTTTCAATTTTGCTCACTGTGGCCCGCACTCCCAGGTGACACTTTGAGATTGTAGGAAAGCCTCCAAAAGTTTTTCAAAAAGACACAAAAAGTCAAAGTCGGTCTCAGAGGACATAACTTGAGATGAATGTTCCCAACTTTAAAAAAAAAAAGACAAAATATGGATAGGATTTTCCAAAAAAAAAAAAAAAAGAACTTTCAATGATGAAATGTCAAGAGTGTATCTGAAATATAGCCCAGTGAAAAGCATGTCCCAAACGCTTTCAAAGGCGGTGCAGATTGGAAGCACGAGCAGAAAACATTTCGAAAGAGACACGAGACGTCTAAAGCGCGTCCAAAAAGCTGCAGGAAAGGACTGCAAGTACAAAATCTGTGTCCCAAAATGCTAAAAATAATAATATTAAAAAAAAAAAAAAAAAAAAAAAACATGGTAGAGAGAGCACAAGCAGAAAACTTGAAAGAGGCAAAATATGGAAAGCATGTGCAAAAAAAAAAAAAAAAAAAAAAAGATAAAATATCAAGAGCATTAAACATTACCCAGTGTCCCAAAAGTTTGGAGAGGCAGAGGGGAATGTCTTTAAAACTGTCCAAAAGGACATAAAATGCAAAAAGCATGTCCCGAAACATGCTAAAAAAAAAAAAAAGAAAAAAAAAAAAAATAGGCTGAGTAAAGAGCAACAACAAAAAAAACCTCTGAAAAAAGGACAAAAATATGGAAAGCATGTGCAAAAAAAAAAAAAAAAAAAAAAAAATTCCCAAAAGCCACAAGATGTCCAAAGCATGTGCAGAAATCTATTTGAAAAAAAGGACATGTAATGTGAAAAGCATGTCCCCGGACAGCGCAGATCGACATAATGAGCAAAGGAGGGGGGGAAAAAAATAATAAAAAATAAAAAATTGTCGCGAAATGTGGAAAACACATTGGGGGGGGAGAGGGAAAAAAAAAGGGAAGCGAACCGGAAACGAGACAAAGCTGCTCTTTGTTACTTACCTCAGATACCCTCCTCGCTTTGATAGAGAGCAACATTTGGACACTCCTCTACCTTTATCTCAGGGGGGAAGTATGGTTTCTCAATTATCCCTGTTTGGCTATCCCCTTCCGACCTGTGGCTGTATTTACGCGAACGCCCATTTTATCCATGGCTTTTAATGGCATATAAAAAAATCACTTCCCCATCAAAATGCCCTCTCCTAATAGCTCTTCAGAGTTGTTTGGGAGCTGTTTGGGTTTGGTCATTAGTGGACCATGAGTGTGTGTGCCCATGGCTGTGTGTGTGTGTGTGTGTGTGTGTGTGTGTGAGTGTGTGTGTGGTGTTTTGGGCCCGGCTGAGAGGCGCTGCAAGGCCGTCCTAGGTGGGCTCAGGGGTGGGTGGATGGGTGAAGGATGGGTGGTGTTGGTGTATGTGTGAGTGTGTGTGTGTGTGTGTGTGTGTAAGGTGGGAGGAGGAGGAGGGGGGGGGGCATCCCAGGCTGTGCCCATGAGGGCGGGGTCGGTTGGGGTTTGGGAGTGTGCGTGTGTATGTGTGTGTGTGTGTGTGTGTGTGTGTGTGTGTGTGGTGCAGCACTTAGGCCTCGCTCGGCCTGATGGGAATGCCAGGCCCCCTGCACCACTCTCCAAATCGCTAATGGAGCATCTCTGGAAACACACACACACACACAAAAACTGACACACACACACACACACACACACACACACAGGTCAGACAATCACTCATGCGACTTCAACACATGTAAACAATTTTACATACATATTGTACACATGATCATACAAACACAACATACTATGGCTGCAGATATCTTCATTTTTACATAATTTACTGTTTTTTTGGGGGTTTTTTTTGACTATGAACGGACACAAATAACGATAAATAAATGATCCAAGTGACTGGAAAGCAAATGTGGTTTTAAAATTGCTTCCTTCGTCTGACCGGCAGCCCACACAAAAACACACAGACTCAAATATTTCATTTTTTTGTGATTATATGGAGACGAAACGAGCAACCTTTAACTTCTGTGGAGCCCAAAGTGATTTTGTGCAGCAAATCTCACCTGATAAATGAAAAAAAAACAACAATTTGTCAGTTATCAGAATTTAATTTTCCGCTGATCGACCCATCAATGAATCGACAAGTCGCTTCAGCACGTCAACACACACACACACACACACACACACACACACACACACACATTCACAGCCATATTCACTGCCCACCGCCCTCTCTCTCTCTCTCTCTCTCTCTCTCTCTCTCTCTCTCTCTCTCTCTCTCTCTCTCTCATAGCTTTTCACACTTCTTAATTATTTACTGGCCTTTTTGTCCCGTGCTGGTGGCCAGGCCCCAGGCACATGTCTCTTTCTGTGTGTGTGTGTGTGTGTGTGTGTGTGTGCGTGCGTGCAGAAATGAATACCACTTTGCACACAAACACACGCGCCTTTCATGTCACTTACACGTCTTTTATCCAGTGATGTTGTGCCTGCTGCCATATGCCGCTGCAGGTTGTTGACCAGTTACCGGCGCGCCCACACACACACACACACACACACACACACACACACACACACTCACAGTAACAGCAAACTGAACCCACAACACTGCAGTATTCTCCATCTTGTACTTTAAATGAACTCCTGCAACAGATTTTGCACGATTTCTAACTTTTAAAATATGATTTTTGGAAGACTGACACCAGAATCACCCACAGGCAACGACTATTATCCAAAGCAAGAACTTTTAGTCATAAGACGTTGTGCAATATTATTTGGATTCATATTATTCACAATTAATCACTAGCATTAGATAATATAGCGGATGGAGCCAGGTTTATTTTTGGGATCTACTTTAGCGGGGCGTATTCATCCGCTGCGCAGTAATCAGCCACGTTCACTCCCCCCGTGGAAACAGAGGAAGTAGTCCCTGGCAGCGCGAAACACTATGTTATTTTTGTATCATGTTCCATGAATATTTAATAAATCTCCGATACAAAGCTGCCAGATGCTACATGTCATTTAAAATGACTTAGCTTCGGAGTTAGCATGGAGCCAATTATCACTTCGCCTGGTGTCGTTAGTGTTCGAGCGGTGAAAAGAGGCAGAGGGAGTCATACCTGTGTATATATACTATGGACATAATATTGTCTGTGAATACAAATACACACATCTGCCTATAAGTGCATACAAATCTGCCATTAAACACACAAAAATTCAAATTATATCAAAGTATAGCAGCAATCTGCCACACAGGAACTCTCACAATGTGTGTTTTTATCATGGATTTCACATGGACGCCCTTTTATTTTCATTCTTACCTGAATTTAATTATATTGCACTCTTGATTTTCTATTCATGGGCCTATTATCTTTATTTTTTTATCCAGTCTTACTGTCTTATCGACTTCAGGGCAGTGATTAATTTGCTGTTGTCTTCTTTTTTTTAAATTTATTTGACCTTGTTGTTTCCCCTCCGTGTGTCTTTCTCATGCTCTCTTGTTGAAATTTATAAAATGCAGCTGCACTCATATGCAGCGTGCTGTATGCATGATTGAAGTTTGACCTAAAAAAAAAAAAAAAAATCGGTCTTTAGCTGACGTTTCGCCGTGATCAGACTCCTTTCCGCCTCTCTTTCCACCGTCTCCTTTGAAATAACACCATGTAGGTTTAGGGTTAGGCCACAAATGCACTCAAAAGCGGGGCATGAAGATTTGG